>NW_015113258.1:296648-297878 GCF_001443285.1 Poecilia latipinna | reverse complement strand
CGCCTCTTAATTTTTTTATTTTTGGCTCCCTTGTGAAATAAAAAGCCCCAATAATTTTTTTTTTTTTTTTTTTTTTGTTTTTTTTTAATATCAGTAAAGTTTCTTTATTCCGTAATGCATTACGGTAAACAGGCAACGATAAAATACATTGGACTGAAATTGCACAGGATTCCTGATTGAAACGGTTATTCCTCATGCGTGACCTCGAGTTCAAAGTTTACGATTTGACGTCAATAGCTTTACTAACGTGACCTGTGTTGTATTTTCTTCTAAATATTCAGGGTTGGAAAGGGGCTAGGTCAACTTAATCTCAACAAAAGAGTGTTTTAGCAAAGTAATAAACCATTAAACAAGTGGGCGTGACACTTGTTTTGACAGTTTGGTGAATGCTAATACTGATTCCGAGCTAAGACAACCGGTATGCTAATTACGTTTCTAATAGTTTACCTTTCCGCTGGCCGTGCCTCCGCTAACACCGATTAAGAAAGGTCGATGTCTGGGCTTTTCTGCCTCGTCTGTGACTCCAAGTTCTTCCATTGCAGTCAGTTCAACAATAAAGGCAGCAGAAACGAAATTTGGCAGCGTGTCCGACAGCTAACGGCCTGCAAACAGCTACGGCGGAAACTACTGTCATTCTCGCGAGAACTGAAGCTATCTGGGTCACTTCGAACACTGGTGTTCCGATGCAACACATTTTAGTTTGGTTTGTAGGCAACAAAATACTGTTATTTACACCCTTTGAACTGAGCCATAGTTTGTCATGTTTCACCTGTTGGTTGCGTATTATAGTTTAATTGGTAGATCAAATCACTGCAACCTGATATTTTATTGGGGAATAAAAATAATCTTATAATTTTACTTATTTATTTTTTAATTGAAAAATCTTTGGTGCATTTGAGTGCAGTCTTTATTACTCAGATACCCCAAAATAAAATCGAGTAAAATCAAGCATTTCAGAAGTAACCTGTAATAAACAAAGTCCATCTTTGTCATAGCATAATCACTAATGTTTACACTGTTTTTCAATGCTTCAATGCATGTAAGGCACATATTACTCCACCTAAAAAACACAGAATAATTTGGTGTTAAGAGATTAGCGTTTTCTACTGGTAACGAACTGTCACGAAGTATAAATTTTACTTTAGTGTTGATATATATTTACCTTAGTAAATATATATTTACTTTATACTTTAGTATAAATTTTACTTTAGTGTTGAATGTCTGTTTTAC
>NW_015113258.1:289922-291242 GCF_001443285.1 Poecilia latipinna | reverse complement strand
GTTGCTAATCTGTTGCTAAGAGATGAGTGTGTTTACTGGTAACCAAGTGCCACAAAGTAAACTTCAGATTTTTACTTTTGCGAAATGTACCAACGGTAAATTTCTTGTATCTAATCAGGTAAGCATTATTTCGAAAGATCTTATGTTTTATAAACTATATAACTTGCTATTAATTTGGTTTTAGGAAATAAGCGTTTTCTACTGGTAACGAACTCCCACGAAGAACAAATCGAGATTTCTACTTTTGTGTTGAATGTGTGTTTTATAATGTATCTACTACTCATGACAAAAAGAATGAACTTTTCTGGAAAATTCAACAACTACACAATTCTTAGCAAGTATAAAATAAGTGGTATTTCAAAAGAGCAGAAGAAATATATTTTTTGAACAATAAGAATTTTTGTTGCTAATCTGTTGCTAAGGGATGATCGCGTTTTCAGGTAAACAAGTTCCACAAAGTAAACGTCACTTTTGCAAAATTTACCAACTGTAAATTTCTTGTGTCTAAGCAGATAAGCAGTATTTTGAAAGAGCTTATGTTTTATAAACAATATTATTTATTATTAATTTGGCGTTAAGAGATTAGCGGATTCTTTTTCTGGTAACGAACTGCCACGAAGTCTAAATCGAGATTTTTACTTTTGTGTTGAATGTGTTTTATAATACATTTGCCACTAATGACAAAAATAAAAAATAAGTAACTTTTATGCAAATTTCACTAACTGTACAATTTTTGTTAAGTCGTGATAAGTAATATTTCAAAACAGCAGAAGAAATCTTTTGTTTTTTGAACAATAACAATATTTGTTGTTAGTCTGTTGCTAAGAGATGAGCGCGTTTTCTGGTAACCAAGAGCCACGAAGTAAATCATTTTTACTTTTGCAAAAGTAAAAATCAGAATGCATTGCACAAACATTATCACAAACGTTGCTAATTTAACTACTGCCTACATTAACAGTAGCCTTTTTCCTAAAATAAGCTTTTTAGCTATTTTGTTTATTTATTAACCATGTTTAGCACACTGAATGGAGGAAGTCAATGTAAGTCAACATGCTAGGCTGGGAATACCAAAAACAAATGGCAACCTTGATGAGGTCACAAGGAAAGGAGCTACCCCTTACCAGTAATCAGATACCCTGCAGGAATAATTAGCTGGCCAAAGGAGGAGATAAATACCACGGATGTTAAGACACTCAGAAACTACTAACCATGCATGGAGGGTTCCACCCCAAATTCAGGACCCTGACTAAATACGAGCCACAAGGAAGGTAAATAAGGCAGGTGATTCCTTGAGTTTTGGTTTTCTAAATTGAGGGAACC
>NW_015113258.1:192258-285351 GCF_001443285.1 Poecilia latipinna | reverse complement strand
TGCCAATTTAACTCAGAATCCCACTAAAAATAATAGCGCACTTCTCGGGATCAAGCTGAACGTTTTGATACCACTTTTGTGGGGTGGACGCAGCAGTTTGAGCCGCATTAAGGGTGATAGAATAGATTCCTGCCAGGCAGTGCAAGGGCAGGCCCCAAAAAACTATAACCAAAAACGCAGGAGTGTTTCTCGCTTATTGATATGGAATAACCGAATAACCATCCAGAAGATATTTCAGGGAAAAAACACATATTTAAAATGTATTTGTTCAAACTTTTACTTTTCATCTGTTTTCATGCTTTTGTATCTTTTTTTTAGAACTCAGTTGCAACCTGGTTTGAAACATTTTCACTTAACTCTCCCTCAACACGGTCAAAAAGTTGTGTTTATTGTAAATATAAATATATATACATAGCAGTACAAAGTGCAAATGCTGTTAGTTAAATCATGTTGTTTCTGGCTCATTTTCTTTCTCTTTGTCAGTTTTTTGTGAATAGCCTCTGCTCTTTTCCTCCACGACTATTTCTAAAGCATCGCTTCCTTCAATCCTCTTCACGGTCTCCCCTTTGGCGGCGAGGATTTCCTCAATGTTTCTGAAACATGAAGCAGAACAACAATGTTTAAGCGATGTGAATACATTTGTAAGGCACTGTGCATGGCTTAAAAAATGTTATGTCTTTGTTATGTTTATTATGGTGTAAATCCTGCGGCTCCACCAACCTCTTCCCCTCCAGATCTGAGAACCAGCCGAGGTTGTCGGCGATGATATGGTGGTTCTTGCACCCTTGACAGGTCACTATTACCACCCCTTTATGGTAGGCCACTTTAGAGATCCTCTGCATGGACCTTGTGGAGCAAACCTGCAAACATGGCACAGCCCAAATCTTCAACACCTGTTACCTAAACATAATGCTGCAGACTGCATCACACAACTACAGTTTAAGAGGACAGAGCTTGGGAAAACAAGACGGAAACAAAAAACCACAGTCGAATAGTTGTGCTACCTTGCATGTGTAAACAAGATGATAATGTGTTGACTGGATCTTTCCCAGAGCTTCCTCTCTGGCTGGCGGTGAAGATGAGAATCCTCTGAAGGAGCTGGGATGAGCAGGTAGGACATGATGGTCCTGTGACGACAGCTGATCTAACCTGGTTCTGATGGTCGGACGGTGAAATAATACACATGGTCTGGATACGTTAACCCGCCTGTGGTAACACCGCGATAACAGGCTGGCAAGGAGCCTCCCTCTGGGAAACTCTAATAAAAAAAGACACCTTTGTAGAACTAGCATAATTGCTGTTTTTAGGGAGACAGAAAAGACTTTAAGGGCACATAAGTTTTAAGTTTCATCAACCGGGGAGAAATTGACGCGCTTTGATGACATCATCCGTCCTTGGTTTTTCAAAATAAGATATGCAATGACGTCAAACTAACATTAATGACAATTTCTCCAGACGTGTTGTTAAAATTACTGCTGATGCATTAAATGTTGCTTAGGAAAATTCTATTTCAATGTTCGGTTTGATTGCCTTTGAACTAGTATTTTTATTTTCTGCCAACGACCTAGAATTTTGCTTAGAGAAATTATCTGTTGCTAATCAGAAGCTTAGCAATAGAGTTTCAATTTAAAACTGAATTTTCACTGTAAATGTTCTGTTGTCCCTAAGTGAATTGTGCCATAGTTTTTCAAAATTTAGAGGGAGAGGCATTCTGGACATATAGCTGTACAAAACAAACAACACACACCTACGACAAATGAGTCAAGACAGGTATCATTTAGTCAAAAGGGTGAGGCACAAGGCCAGATAACTCTAACCATAGATAATAGCAGTAAGCAATGCATTTATTTTCTTAAAGTAGAATATCAAGGAAAAATAAGACCTTTCTGTATCTGTCTGTCAAATTTTTGGTCAATTTTACCTTCATTTGATTCTACTTCATTTGTTCATTTGATTCTAAGGCCATCAATATTATTAATCTTTTAATCAGGCTTTCAATACTTATTGCTTTAAGATTCATTGTAAATTAAATGAAATGTATGTGTTTTATTTTATTATTTATATTTATAAATAAGAAATATTAAGTAAAGTATATATTTTTAAATATTTTTATTTCTCATTCTATGATCCCAGTTGTCCAAATTAATTTCATTATTAGAATATTTTATTCAGTTTAGCATTTTTTGTGTACAATTATTTACAATACGACATTCTGTGTTACATTTGACTGTTGCAAACGTTCTCTATGAATGAAATTTGATCACATGATTATTATTCATACGTATTTTTGGAAGTTATTACAGTTACTTGTCTTAGAGGTTATTCAAACATGAACTACAGAAATACTTCTGAATCTATGCTCAGTGTCACTTCAATACATTGTGTCTTTTCATGGTAAATCTCTGCTGTAACAGCTTAAAAGTTCTCGGGACTTGTTCTCTATGTACATGCACTCTCTTGGAACAAAGATTTGACATTGGATTTACTTTCAGTCTTGTTTAGTTTCTGTGATAATATTTTATTGTGAGTGGAAGACTGATTTGACTACATAAAAGAGAAATGATGTTTTATTTTCTGGTTCAGGTACAGTGAGCAAAGCTAAATATGTCTTTCCACGTAGCACCACCAGGGGGAGACAAACAGATTTTGATATCAACTCCTGTTCCGAAATTGAAATACTCATGCAGTTTTAAAAAGCACATAAATATAAAGTGGGAGTAAAAGAGCATTCAATCCAATTTTTTTTTTCAAATAAAAATTAGAATATTTCTATTCATTCCACGACATGTTGATCATCATCTAAACTGATCAGAGAAGCAGCAAGAGGTCAAAATTGTCACAGCTATCTTTCGATTATTAAGGACTATTAAGCATGCCTGCTACAAAACTGACTGGATGAAACCCACTACAGGAAGAAAGATATAACTCCTGTTTAAAATTGGTCTAAATTCACGGAGGGAACACATGAAAAAAAAAAGTTGTTTTGATAGGATGAGACAAACATTGATTTTTTATTATTATTATTATTTTAGCCTGCATACAAAGCGCGATGTGTAAAAAAAAACCTAACTCAACCACACCCTGATCACACCATCTCCATGAAACATGGTGATGGCAGCATCATGGACCATGGATAAAGGGAAACTGGTCTTCTTACTCTAAAAGCTTTTAAGATAACATTAGATGTGTTTAAAGCAGAGCCAATTTAATCTTTGACTACCTCAGTCAGACATCTAAAAATGTGAAAAGTAAGTCACAAATGCAAATCAGCCAAGGGACTCTTGTCCCAGACAGAAACAGTGACGTAAACACTAGTGCCCTCTTCATATCCGTGCTTTTATTTTGAAGGCGGGGCGCTTGCAGCACTTCCTGCTGCTTTGTGAACGAACCGCTGCTCGGCTCGCTCTCGGATCTTCATGCTGTTTTCTGCTCTTCGGCTGTCCTGCGAGGCTCCGGCCTGGTGTCCGAGCGGCCCCAGTCACTGAGAACCGGTAGAGAAATGTGTCACCCGTGTACGGAGGAGGCGAGACACACCAGTGTTAAAAACACAGGTGAGTTTTCCCCCTTCTGTCTTTAATATGAGTGCATGTTTTTCTTAGTTAGCTGTGAGAGATATTACTGCCGCAGCGCGCTGCTGTGGAGTCGGGAGGGATGAGACATCGTTTCCCGTCTCTAGTCGACGGGTTGTTGTTCTGGAGGAGTCCGTCTGAAGAAAGGTCGCTCTTTTTGGTGAAACCGCACCCAATTCTGTCTAATGGGATCATAGCCAGAGTCGGAATTCTCTTGTAATTTATTAGAAATAAAACTAAAAACTCTTTCCAGCTGGAGGCCAGGGAGGTGTTTTGTTATTTTGGCTCAACCACACACTGCTGCTTATTCTCGGAGGTTATAAACGGATAAAAAGAAAAGCTTCTGTAATAGATTGTGTGTTTAATGTTGTCGATAAAATAATAAAGTCTTAATCAGACTGAGACTTCATTCTTAGGTCTGGTTTTAATGGTACAATAGAGGTATAATTAGTTTATTGCCGCAGTTTATTGCTACAATTATTATTGCTAGTATATTGAGGGATGCTATTTAAATAAACTACATACATTTAATTATAATTAAAAGCAAATTTATTGGCATTTAGTATTTAATAAATAAATGAGATGATATTGGTGGTTTATTACAAAATGGTGTGGATAAGAAAAGTAGTCAAGAGTCCTATTGTGTCTCTTGGGGAGCAGCTGAGTTGTACAACTCGCCACCAATCTGGTTTATGTTGTGGAGTGGAGCGATAATGCTTATAGAAAGCTGTTAGAAGTCCAATTTAACGTAGTCTCTGGTCAGATGAGACCAGAGTTTTACTTCGTGGGCTGCTCACTGAACACTGTGTGTGTGACAGAAACCTGCAACACACATCATCCTCACCCTGAAACATTGTGGTGGCTGCATCATGTTGCTGGGATGATTTTCTTTAGACTGGCCAGGTCCGAGTTGTTTCTTGAGTAAACAGTCCATAGAAGAACCTATCAATATATGAGATTTCTGAAAGCTTTTTTAAGGCCAATTGTAACAAAATTGGGATTTTTTTTTTTCCCATTTTGGAAAAATACTCTGTAATTAATAAGTTAATAATATTAATTTATCTCCATATATATTGACAAGCTTTCTAAAGTTTTGATTGTACTCTGTTCCAAGATCTGTATTGTGAGCATCTCTGTGTGTGGGTGTATATGATCTCACCAGAGCTGTCATAAAAAAAATGTCAGTCAGAACCAGTTTGACCCAGTTAATACAAAATCTTGCATGTTCCATCCAACACCCTGAGCAGACAGGCTCAGGGTGTTGATTTATTGAAACCAACTTGTTACAGGAAGGCATAAAAATCAAATAAAGTAAAGATAAAATCCACTGCAGTCTCTTTGATTTGCTAAAAAAAAAATCAAAAGAGCTGTCTCAAAAAGATTTAGGGTAATGCTTGAACTTATTATAGATGTAAAGTACAGGGGTTAACATTAACCTGCTTGAGAACTGCTGAACCAAGGGGCAGCGAGAACAAATAACAAATTTATTAAGCTGGTGGTGACTGAAGGGTGTGTTACCTAACTCTGCTAGGCGAATGGAGGGGGAAAAGGAGGTCTGTTTGGGAGAAACTCTAGTCTGTCTAAACCTTGAAGGGCTCTTTCTGCTCTTTTTTTGTGGACCATTACAGCGTTTCAAAAGGATCTGAGTTTAAAAGCTGCGATAACTCTGTTTAGTAATCAGAGAATGATATCCTGTGCTCAACAAATCTCTGTTTATGACCCAGATTTTTGTTGTCAGTATCAAGCATCTGTTCGCTTGCAGCAGAAACCCCGAGAAGTTTCTGGAAAACCGGTTGGTTTTTAAAGCTTATTGTTTTTGATATTTTTTCATCGCTTTCCATCTTAATTCCCTTTTAGGCAGCCATCTGCAGATGTGGTGTGAAGGAGTCAGAAAGAGGTGCCGATGATGCTTTCAGATCCTGTGGGTGTTTCCAACCACTTAGTTTGAAGTTGTTGTGGGGAAAATGTTAACAGTTGTGCTTTACATAAATGAGCTTCAAAGCCTACTGTAAGTGCCAGGAATGTTGGCATTCGTCCGTCTCTCAATCTATGCATTTCTCCAAACCGCATTTCCTGTTCAGCCAGATTGAATCCTGTGCCTTTATGGTTTCCTTGCAAATAGATGTACACCCTCACAGAGGCTGCCAGTTGAACCCTGGACTGACGGAAAAAACACTTAAAGACAAAACTAGGCTCTGATATGGAAAATCAGACATAGAACCCAAAACCATTTTCAGTGAAGCCTAAAGGTTGCTCATAAATCCTCCCTCTTGGCGTTATTTATTCAGCATGTTTGAGCTATTGAACGTTAACAATGAAAAGCTATTTTAGATTAAGCTGTTTTCCAGAGGACATGTTGTTTACCGAATTTATTTGTTTATGTGGCATTTTATATAGCATATACAAGAAGAATGACAACATCTAGCATACTGCCAGTGTGTTTGAACTTGTGCAACTTTTCAGAGAAGAAATTTACAGGAAAAAAATTGGTCTTTAGATTAAAAAAAAACCAAGTAGAGACTTACATTAAACATTTTAGGTTCTCATTTGTGGAAAAAAGCGATGCATTGATTTTCTTCCTGCTTACAAGTATATTACACTATATGCTGCTCTATCATATATCATACGATATATGATATATCTTAAGATTTTGTATATATTATATAATGTCATATTGTACATATGATTGGTGTGATATATCAAATTTATGGTATATCACATGATATAGTATCACATGACATCACATCATATCATATATCATTATATCGTATCATATATCCAACTTTCTAACAATAGGGCCAGACAGAGATTTAAAGAGGAGCCTCAAAAGCAAATGAGATGGATTAGCAGTGCTTGCCAACAAATAGAATATCTTATGTTGGTGATAATATTAGCCAATCATATCATATCATTGCGATAACAACATTAGTGGTGACATATTCCCATTTTGTTTTTGTTTTTTTCTCATCTGTGCTTCCATCACTCTGTGACCTTTAGCATTTTGGAGCATTGTCATTTAGGTCTGGGGTTTGCATTTGTTGCTGTGACACTCTGCCCAACTATTATTACACTCCAAGCAGTCCTTTGTGATATTAATATTGCACACTCTGATATTGTGATGATGATGATGACGATGATGATTATATAGTTTCAATATATTGTGCAGCCATAGTGCACATCCTGGACGTTGAGTTGTTAGCATGTCAGGACCGTCAGGAGATTGTCTTACAGCAACAGTGTCTTCAGTCAGAGGCCTTTTTCAGTCATTTCCAGACTGACTGCCACTGGAGATCTTTCCTGCCTTAAGCTTCAGCATCACTGTCCAACAATATGTTTTTTTTTCTCTCTTTGGGATAAATAAAGTATTTTTTCATATAATCTGAATATAAAAACCCAACA
The DNA here is from genome assembly GCF_001443285.1 of Poecilia latipinna. NCBI lineage: Eukaryota > Metazoa > Chordata > Actinopteri > Cyprinodontiformes > Poeciliidae > Poecilia > Poecilia latipinna. The sequence goes on along the minus strand of NW_015113258.1, from coordinate 278,383 downwards.
AGTTAATTTTGTAATTGTAACTGGTATAGACAAGTGAAATTGATCACCTGTAAAAACAATAAAAAAAAATACATGCCTGCTTTAGGCAGGCTGGTCTTGCCTGCATTGCTCTTAGCCTGTAGAGCGTAGCCTGGACAATAGCTGCTCTGTTTAAGAAACTATTTTAGAAGAAATGCACCAGGAGATTCACGAGCAGAGTGATTGTTTAATCCAATGCTGAAATTCTCCTTTTGAACACACTTATGATGTCATCTTCCTTTGGGACTGCTTAGGTCCCAGCAAATGTTAAACTTGTGTTCTGTGTCGCAGCGATATTGTCAGATAGCAATAAGACTCTTGCAGAAGAAATCTTATTTTATGTCCCCATTTTATAACAAGCTGACTGTGATAGCATCATAAATGTTTTTTTTAGATCACACAACCTTTTTGTTATAGTTTACATGAACATATCAGTAGGTTCTTGCAACAGGCCGCCGTTTGCAGCTTTAATTACAAAGTTTATTTATTCTAGTTCCACCACCCACTTTCCTTCCCTTTATCAAGAGCGTGGCATACTGTCATTATAAACATTCTTGATGTTGTGTCTAGTGTCAGATGTAGTTCTAATCTCAGGATTACTCTGGAATATGAATCCCATTTGTGTCACAAAATTGGTTTTGTTGCTAAATACCATGTGAATTTTCTTATTGAGGGCTATTTTAGCAGCTGCTGGGAAGTGAAGCCCAACATAGAAGATTCTATGATTCCTAATATGTCTAGAACAAGTTAACACTACTTTTTTTTAATGACTTACCATGCTTTTTTAATTTCCCTTTTGGGTCAATGAGGTATTTTTGAATTAGAATAATTTTTGCTTAAATTTACAGAGTCACTCTGTAACCATTTTGTCTGTTTTTTAAAATTAAGAGTAAAGCCTTGTTAGTGGTTTGTCTCTCATCTGGTGTAAAGTTGCCTCGCTTGCAATATAAATAATTAATCACTACTTATTGCAGGACTGCTGGAACAATATTTTGAATGCTGTTCATATGTATTATGTTACAGTTCTTAAAGACAAATCAGAGAATCTGGAGAACTAAAACCACCCGCATACCTTTCTTTTTTATATGTGTCTCTGTATTAAGGTCAAGCAGGTCTTATAAGATGGAAATGGTTGTTAATGATATTGAGAAACTTAAAATAAATGTACTGTAAGACTTAATTGTTGGCGTCTTAGCATTGGTAGCTCTCAGACAGTCTTGTTTTTCTTATTTGCTTAGTAAAGCCTCCTTGTTATCTTCCAGTCATACTCTAGCATAAATGAACAGCTGAAAAAGTTTGCGGTTTTTTTAAGCTGCCATCAGCATGATAAGTTTCACTTCCTTTTCGAGTAGAAAGTTTGTCATTTTCTATTTAAACAGTTTCCTGATGTCAGATCAGCATCTTCTTCTTAGCTCTGATTTGTCAGTGAGAGTTACCTGATTGACAGAGCTCATCTGAAGGTCCATGTATTTTTCTAAGATGGTAAAGTGGGGTTTTAAATAAAGCCAAAGGTTCAAACTTGAACATTATTTCAGAAAAAGAAGCTGATTTTGAAAATTGTCTGAACTGCACTGTGTCTGCCAGGCTCCTTTATCTGGTTTGACAATCGCTAACATCTACGTTCTGCATGGAGTGTGAGGGTGACGATACAATACATATTTTGGAGTTTAATGCCTAGCATTTGTTGATTGCTCATCATGAATTGTATCAGAAAATCAAATCTTGCATCATGTTGATAAAAATATATAGGCTGAACAACCTGGAAAAACTTAAGGTTGTTCAGTGCTGCTGCCCTGCCCTTTCTTTAAAATTTTACACAATTTCCTGAGTTCTTAATGCAACAACAATGACACACTGTGGTAACGTTAAAAAAAAAAAACCCCACACTCAGCATGCCAGTGGACTCTTTATTAAAAGTTATTTTCTAATTAGCCAGTTTTAGTTTAATAACTCCTCTTTTCCAGTGAGTTCACAACTTTGCATTATGCTACAACTATAAATTAATTAATTATGAGGAAATACACAGATCTTGGCTAAATGACTTTTGTTAGGGGTGACTGAATGAATGTATCTCCTATTTCCTTGTTATCATAACTCAACAGACATCAATATTCGATGTATGAAAATGAACACCTGGCTAATTTGCATATTTGTTCATACTGCACATTGTTGAAGCACAAAAGAAGTTACATGATTATTACCCGATACATGATGATATGGCAAAAAGACTTATGTTTGAAGTAAGAGGCACATATGAAGATGTTCCTATGAGTAAGCCTGTCACAATAAGCAATTAATCAATTAGACACACAATAAATTAAATAGTGGTTTTTATTTCTGCTTTATTTATTAGTTTCAGTTGTTGTGTTTTATTTTGGATGTTTGAAATCTTCCAGGTTCAGTGTTTAGTGTTCTGTACAAATTTGTCTTTAAGAGGGTGAACTTGCATTATTTTCCCATTACCAATGTATTACTTGCAAATGATCCCACTCCTATATCAACAATATTATCATTTATCACAATAAATACTGGGACAATTTAATATCCAGCAAAATTTGTTATTTACCTAAGAGATAATACCAAAACTGGACTTTTTTGGTATTATCAATACCAAAAAAGTATTGGTAATACTTTTTTGGTATTATCAATACCAAAAAAGTATTATTTGTTGTGGAAAGGTAAGACTGAGATTCATTTCCCTGAAAATGTTTTCAATTTTGGAAGAACAAATTGTGCATTTCCTCTAAGCCATAACAAATAAAAAGAAGTAATATTTTGTTTTTCCTGCTTTCACAGATAAACCATCATGATTCCCATCACAGAGCTTCGGTACTTTGCTGACACCCAGCCAACATACCGCATCCTGAAGCCATGGTGGGACGTTTTCACCGACTACATCTCAATCATCATGCTGATGATCGCGGTGTTCGGCGGGACGCTTCAGGTCACGCAGGACAAGATGATCTGCCTGCCTTGCAAGTGGATCCTCAACGACACTTGCGATGCCATGCCAAATGGAACAGGCATCTACGCCCCAGAGCCCAAAGGCATTCGATACGACCTGGATCGACACCAGTACAACTATGTCGACGCCGTCTGCTATGAGAACAAGCTGCACTGGTTTGCTAAGTATTTCCCTTATCTGGTGCTGCTCCACACTCTCATCTTCCTGGCCTGCAGTAACTTCTGGTTCAAATTCCCACGCACGAGCTCCAAACTGGAGCACTTTGTCTCCATCCTCCTCAAGTGCTTCGACTCGCCGTGGACAACGAGGGCTTTGTCTGAAACCGTGGTGGAGGAGAGCGACCCCAAACCGGTGGGGAAAACGAACGGCTCCATGGATAAGAAGGCGTCGAGCGTGAGCGAGGATGTCGAGGCCAGCATTCCCATGCTCCAGCGAACAAAGTCCAGGATCGAGCAAGGGATTGTGGATCGCTCTGAGACCGGGGTTTTGGACAAAAAGGAAGGGGAGCAGGCCAAGGCACTTTTTGAGAAAGTGAAGAAGTTCCGGATTCACGTTGAGGAAGGCGACATAGTCTACCGCCTTTACATACGTCAGACCATCATCAAAGTAATCAAGTTCATACTGATAATTAGCTACACAGGCTATTACGTAAGCTGCATCAAGTTCAGCGTGGTGTGCTCAGTGAACATGGAGAAACTGACAGGGTACCGTCTGTTTTATTGTGCACATCCATTGGCGACTCTTTTCAAGATCTTGGCCTGTTTTTACATCAGCCTGGTTATTGTTTACGGCCTCATCTGCATGTACACGCTCTGCTGGATGGTGAGACGCTCCCTCAAACGCTACTCCTTCGAGTCGATCCGCGAGGAGAGCAGTTACAGTGACATCCCCGACCTCAAGAACGACTTTGCCTTCATGCTACACATGATAGATCAGTATGACCCTCTGTACTCCAAGCGCTTTGCCGTGTTCCTGTCAGAGGTCAGCGAGAACAAGCTGAGGCAGCTGAACCTCAACAACGAGTGGACGTTAGAGAAGCTGAGGCAGCGGATCACCAAGAACTCCCAGGAGAAACTGGAGCTTCATCTTTTCATGCTCAGCGGGATCCCCGACACGGTGTTCGATCTGGTGGAGCTGGAGGTTCTGAAGCTGGAGCTGATCCCGGACGTGACAATACCCCCCATCATCGCCCAGCTCTCCAACCTGAGGGAGATGTGGCTTTACCACACTCCAGCTAAGATCGAAGCTCCAGCTCTGGCTTTCTTAAGGGAGAACCTCAAGTCTCTCCACATCAAGTTCACGGACATCAAGGAGATCCCACTGTGGATCTACAGCCTGAAGAACCTCAGCGAGCTGCACCTGACCGGAAACCTGAGCGCCGAGAACAATCGCTTCATCGTGATCGACGGGCTCCGGGAGCTCAAGAGCCTGAAAGTGCTGCGTCTGAAAAGCAACCTGACCAAGCTTCCTCAGGTGGTGACCGACGTGGGCGTGCACCTCCAGAAGCTGTCCATTAACAACGAGGGCACCAAGCTGATGGTGCTCAACAGCCTCAAGAAGATGGTCAACCTGACAGAACTCGAGCTCATTCGCTGTGACCTCGAGCGCATCCCGCACTCCATCTTCAGCTTGCACAACTTGCAGGAGATCGACCTGAAGGACAACAACCTGAAGACGATAGAGGAGATCATCAGCTTCCAGCACCTGTACCGCCTCGTGTGCCTGAAGCTCTGGTACAACCAGATCGCTTACATCCCCATCCAGATCGGAACGCTCACCAACCTGGAGAGGCTCTACCTGAACAGGAACAAGATCGAGAAGATTCCCAGCCAGCTCTTCTTCTGTCGCAAGCTGCGCTTCCTGGATCTGAGCCACAACAATCTGACGAGCATCCACCCAGACATCGGCTTCCTCCAGAACCTGCAGTATTTTGCCGTGACAGCAAACAGGGTAAGAAGCTGAAACATTACTATTTATCTAAAGTTCTGTGTAAAGCTACTTGCTGTCAAAGTTTTCAGCAGTTTTTCCTTCCAGTTTTTAAAAGACAACTATCCAGATTAACCTGACCCAGACAGCGCGAGTAACTGGCTCCGGTCATGATGTAACTGTGATTAAGGACATTATTTTTGGTTGTTTTTGGTTGTTTCCTGAACTTTCGCAAAAGTTCAGAATGGAGAAATCACTCACATAGAACCTGTAAAAGCCATTTCTGACACTTTACGACTCCAACGAACCACAGTGAGAGCCATTGTTCAGAAATGGAGAAAACAAATGGAGTAGAGAACCTTCCCAGGAGAGGCTGGCCTTCAAAAACGACTTCAAGAGCAACTAAATGAGTCATTCGGGGGTCACAAAATAACTCAGAACAATATCTAAATCGCTTAAGACCTCAAGTTTTTTTTTGTTGAGGATGGAGTTCATGGTTAAAAAACAAGAAAGAGACTGGGCAAAATTGTGGACACAAATGTGAACTTTTTTGAAAGGCGTGCTTCCAGTTACATTGGGTTTAAAACTAAGACAGCATTTCAGAAAAAGGAACAGTGGTTTGTGATGATCTGGGGTGACTTTGCTTCTTCTGAGTTTTGCCAGCCTAATGTACTTTATGGAACCATGAATGCTGCTCACTACCAGGAAATACAGAGAAAACACTCGCAACACGCAGCAGGACAATTTATCCTAGCAGACAATCAAGTCAATTTCTGTTGACTTGATTGTCAACAACAGAGGTTGACAATCAACCTCTGTTGTTAAGAGAACACTTTTTCACAACAGCTTGTGATATTCCATGTAATACATGAATCGTTTGGTTTGAAAATCTAACTTGCTCAAGGATTCAGATTAAAAAACTATCTGATTCCTCCTCAAGAAATGCTGCTTCGAGCTCCGCGTGCAAACAACATGGTGTGTTTTCAGTTAACGCTACTATTACTGCTGTTTTACTGCGCTGGCTCGAGTGGCTTCTTGCTGAAAATAACCTGCAGCAGGTCTGCGAGCAGCCACGAATAGCTCAGGACCAATCCTTTGTACTTCTTCTTCTAGTTTGTTTACACTTTCAGAATATTACCAGGTTCAAGTGGATTTTAACAGTGAAATTAATGGTAATGCCTCCCATTTCAGCTGTGATTCGTATGAAATTAAATAGGAGAATCAACTTCTTGGAGCAATCAGAACAAAGTAAATACAAATATCATTGGATTTATTCTTTGGGCCTGTTTTCATGTCTGGTTTGTGTTTCATTCTGACATGAAGCAGAAATAGCTGGCTTTTTTTATGTATTATTGCTTACTAATGTAATCAGTGCTTTGCAAAAGTATTCACACCCCTTGAACTTTGTCAGATTGCGAATTCTCACTGGGATTATATGGGCTACTCCATTACATGTTACGACAGGCCAGAAATTTGACAGTTACAGATATTATTTTTGACATGTGTCCAACATGCAAAAGTTAACATTTGCATTTGGATGCAATGGTAAAATAGGTAAGTATTTGTCAGTTCAAGTGAGGTTAAATCTACAGTTTTTTGCTGTGAATTTTACAGTTACATAAACTAGCTCTGGGCAGTAAATCAATATCAGTATATACCTTGACATTATAAATATCAGTAGAAAGTACGGTAACAAAATGTTCAATCATTTCAGTCAAATCTAAACCAGAACTGCACAGTACTCTGGGGGTTGTAGATAGAGTTCAATGAATTATGTGGATTGTTTTTCCTAGTAAAAACTTGGTTTGGGCCACTTGGAAATGGGTTTTGGGCCACTTGTGGCCCTCGGGCCACCATTTGAAGAGCCTTGTCTTACAAATGAAACCTAAAAAGTTTGACACTCACCCTTCGAAACCCTAAAATTAAGTTTCACTTGTAAAACTGAAACTTTTATAAGTTTCAGGTCTTAAGACCTCCATTGTCTTAAAGATGGAAATTTTAAGACAATGACAATGCAATATCAAAAATATGTTAAAACAATGCATCATAGTCCTTCTGTCTCACAGTTATGTTGTCCTTTTCACATTATAAACATTTGCATTTGCTGAAACACAACAAAATATAAAAACTTTCAAACATTGCCTTCCTGTTACCCCTCTTGGCATCAGCTTTTTAAATCTCTCTGTTTCAGATTGAGACTTTGCCCCCGGAGCTGTTTCAGTGCAAGAAACTCCGCACTCTGAACCTGGGGAACAACTGCTTGCAGACGCTGCCGTCGCGCTTCGGGGAACTCACCGGGTTGACCCAGCTGGAGCTGAGGGGCAACCGTCTCGAGTGCCTCCCGGTGGAGCTCGGCGAGTGTCGGCTGCTGAAGAAGAGCGGCCTGGTGGTGGAGGAAGACCTGTTCAACACGCTGCCAACGGAAGTCAAGGAGCATCTGTGGAGGGCCGATAAGGAGCAAGTTTGAGCCAAAACATAAATGCTGACGGGAAGCTTAAAGAGGCTTGTTGAAGCCAGGACAACCTTAAAGACAGACGCAGCTGCATTGGCCGTGAAAGCAAAGGCAAACTGACAGCTTGTCTGCTTCAGGAGCAGACAGGATGATTGATTAGTAAGCTTTTCCTGATTGCAAAGCTGCCGAGAATCTGGAAGCTGCTGTTAAATATGCATGCCATAGTGGGATCATTCTGAAGCAAAACTGGTTCATCGGACGACTTTGCACGACTCAGCTCTGCCAGTGAGCTAACTGTACTCTTTTTTTTTTTTATTATTATTATTTTACCGAGCACAGGGTACTTGCACAAATGAAACATGTTTAACGCTGAATTCACCCATCCCTCCTCTGGACTTCATATCTCGGAGGAACTTTTGTTTTTTCAGTTGTAGCACAACGTGGCTCGCTGAATCTGAGGATGTTATCAAGCCAATCGTTTCTCGACTCAAACCTAATCTGGTCAGGCATGAACTTGTTTTTTTTTTTTTTTCCATCCGTCTCTTTAATCTCATCATGCATCTTCTTATGGGCACAAAATGACTCTGACTACGAACAAATCATCGCACAGGTAATCTCGCAGCTTCGGCCTTAATTCTGAGAAAACCGCTGGAAATGATTGCAAAAAAAAAAATAATTATTAAGAACAAACTACATCTAAAAACACCCTGCAGTTATAAATCCCCTCATCAGCTCGTGTGGCAAGCTGTAACTTGCACAGGAAGAAGTTGAAGCCGGCTTCAGTGTTTGTCTTTTGCTCCGTCACCAAATGTTATTTTTACTCAGACGTGCAACCAGGAAACAGCGTGACTCGGAATCAAACACTATAAACACTTTGTTAATGCTTAGCTGCATTTGAAGGCAGAGTATTATGACTGAAGATAGAACCAGAGGATGGTTCAGAAACACAGTTTCAGCAAATAAGTGTTCACTTCCTGTGAACTTCTGGAACATGTACACTAGTCAGATAATTTAAGTGACCTTTGTTCATTTCAGAACATATTTTATTTTAAAGAATGAAATGTAACTCTAATGTACAATAAGCCACATTATGGCACCAACTATTCAGGTCCATTTGTTTTCAGATTAACATATTCAATGTCATGAAAACTTACTTACCCCCTTACAGAATTCTTTTGTTTTTAGTAAGCTTATCAAAGAAATGTTAATGTCAGACAACTATCAACCAAGTAAACACAAAAAGCTGCTTTCACACTGTGATTTAATGATTTATTAAGAAAAAAAAAAGCTATCCAAACTAACATGGCCCTGTAATGAAATGTGACAGAGCATATCTTGAATTACTTTCACTTGTCAAACTGCTTGTCCCAAATTAAGTAGAACCTGTTTGACAACACGAAGCAGGTTAGAAGATCTCAAAAAGCAGCACGAGACCATATTTGAAAAAAATTCAAGAATCAGAAAGAAAGTCATTGATGTTTATGCGAAAAGGATCACGATTTTTTTGAAGGATTTAGAACTATTAAATCCTAACTTTAGACATTATCCACATGCAGATATGTTTGATGATCACAAACGTTTATGTATGTTGGAAACACAAACAGAAGAAATCTTTAAGGGGGGAAAAAACACCTTTTTCCTGCCAATATATGCCAATCATGCAAACCATAAGCATCATGGAAACTACTCAGCAAATTGATTCACACCACGGCTTACGTTCTAAATCTGGAAATCTTGGAAAGTTCATTTTGGAAGCACGTAGGATGTGAATCAGTCTGAAGGAGAGAGGAGTTGTCTGCAGCGCTGTGTCCATGCAGACTCTCACTGTATAGTCATCATGCTCACGTTGCTCCACGGAAAGGAGTAGACATTTGCCACTAATGTGTTTATTCATTCGCAAAGCAGCCGAGGACAAACGAAATTGCAAAGCGACGGGAACTAGTTTGGACCGGATTCCAAAAGGGAAGCGGGTTTTGTCGACTAAGATCGGAGAGAGTGAGCTGTATCACCTTCCACGCTCCAAATTAGTGCAGCATGCCTTGTCTGCTTGAAACACTTTTCTTGTTTAGACCTGGGATTTAATAGCATCATGTGGAGCAAATGTCTTACGTCTACTCCTGCCAAATGTCTCTTATTGCTAATGTAGCCTTCGTTTTTTACTGGCTATATCCTGTTAATGATCACAAACATCGTCAGGGCTTTTTCTGTTGTGTTGTAAAATGTATAGCTCAAATATTTAATGCTTTTTTTTATTCTTCACAGCTGTTTTTCTTTTGATTTTTAAAGGTACAGTAGGAGGAAGGAATGGGCTGGTAGAAGACTTTGCCAGTATGTAACCTTTGTGCAAAACAAAACCCTTATCAAATGACATAATTTCTTTTATTTATAACAGAAAAGTAAAGTTTTTTGCTATTGGTACAACATTATAAAGGCAAAGATATGTGATTGTTTTTTGTAACATACACTTGTTATTTTATAGGCTAATGCAAAAAAAAAAAAAAAAAGATAGAATACCTGCTAAAAAAAGTAGTTTATAAAAGTAGTTAGCTCCGTGTCACAGATACTTGGAGATTCCTCAGCAATATTAGCATAATTTCTGCAGAAACTTCATTATTGTGATTTCTTTCAAAATAGGAATGCACAATACATTGGTATTAACACTGGTAGCAGTGGATGTGAGTCAGTTTTCAACAACCGGTATTGGTCCGATAAGTAGAACTGGTTTGATTTGACTAATTTATGTATTTTATATTGTCGTTGCACAGGATTATTTGGGTTTCTAACTGAAACAGAGAAGCAATAAGAGCAGTATAGTCATTTTTAAGGAAATATGTACAATATCAGTTATTAACCAACACGGCAACATCAATTTTGGATCAGTGCATCCCAGTTTTAAAGACTAACTTTTATGCACAGCATCCAAGAAATTAGACACGGTCAAATAAATCATCTAGTTACCATTATCAGACAATAAACGACTGGAAAAGTGGGCAATACCTAAGCACAACAGCTCGTGCTGACAAATACTCTCTTCAGTGTAGAAGTTGCTACAGAAGGAGAAAATGTAGTTAACTATTTTTAATATTAGTAACATGATAAAAAAAAATAATCTTGGAAGTTTTGGAAATCTTAGTCATTTTAAGGATCCATTTATTTTACAAATAAACAGACCTTACTGTTTGCAGTTTCTTTGATTTAAGCGGCTTAAAACATTTCAAATGTCCACTCCATAAATACATATTCTTTGTTTTAAAACAACAGCAAAATGCTTTACTGAAATGTATCCCAAAATAAGGGGGAAAAAAAAGTGCACATTTAAATTTAGTTGTTTAAAGAGACGTTAGAGTTGGATGAAATTGATACTAACAGATTAAAGATTTAGAAAATCGTCAATTGAAAATTGACCACAAAATTGTGCCCAGGTCATCTGTACAAAAGAACAGCAGAACAGCTATTTTATTTTATTCTTGTAAAATGTAAATAAACAACCAGGCATGTAAATACATCAACACAATTTATTGACAAGCTGCAAAAAAAAAAAAAAACACGCAGTCAGCAGTTGCTTATAATCAAATAGTGTTTGTATAACGGAGTGTGTCTTTCGACCTCTTTCCTATATAACTAGGAAAGTTTTGAGTCTGTTATGTGATAAGAGACACGAGAGAAGGATTTAAATTGTGTTTGCCTTAGTGACAAATCCATCCTAATAAGCATGCAAAAGATGGACTCTTCAATGATTTTTAATACCAGTGCCTTATAAAACAGATTGTTTTACTTTTCATCATGTTTCATCCTCAAATTTTAATGTTTCTTTCAAACTTCATGAGATACAGTTACAACCACAAAGTATCTGAAATAACTGCGAACTGGAAGGAAAAGACTCGTTTTCAGGTTTTTATTCAGCAGATCTGAAAAGTGTGGCGTGCATTTATATTTTTTTCTGACGTACTTAGGTCTGGACTATGATTAACCCATTTTAGCTTTTTTTTTTTTTTTTCTTATCTACACCATTCAACTGTAGATCTGACTGCATGTGATTTTTCTCAGTTAAATCAGTCTTGGATGTTGGAAGTTGGAATAACGTGACACCCAAGTTGAGGGTGATGTAGTTGCAAATCAGAAATCACTGCTATCTATACGTTGTTCTCTCTTTAAGTGCTATTCATGATATAAGCTGATAATAATGTAGTTTTCTCCACATTGTATGTTAAAACATGAAAGGAAAATGCTTTAAAGTCGACATAGCACTATGTCTGCCACTGGTCAGCTGTGCTAGTGAACAAGTTAAATACATTCTACATTCAGGACCGCCATGTTCTGTGGTGTTCTCACGGTGAAGTAAAGTGTTCGTTCTCTGCCATGTTTAGTGTTTTTGCATGTGAGCCAGAAAGTTCAAATCTGGTCCAGTCAGACCAGAGCACCATCATTTTGCATGTTTGCTGCTGTGTCCCTTTCATCAGTTGCTTTGTTCTTGCCGCTCTTCCTTTCAAGCCAGTTTCCTGATGTGGACAAATCGTAACGTAACACACGGACGTTTCTGACTGTAAGGTGACGACGTGTGGAAAAAGTTGCATGTTGCAGGGTTGAGACTGAAGCCCTTCATGAAGAAGCAATTTTTTTTTTTTTGTCTCTAGCACTAAGAGCTGCATAGACTGTTGTGCTGTAGGTGACTAGATACAGGGAGAGGATGTAGGAGATGGTTTATGTCACTCCAGAGTGAATTTGATATTGTAAGCGATCATTAAGGTGGTGCAGTGCAGCCCTCCCTTCTGCAGCCTCCTGCAGAGTGTCAAATTGAAACGTAATTGCAGCTTTCTTTGTATTTGCTGCTGATAGCTTATGGTTTCTTTAGTGCTTTTTAACGTTGCCTGACGATATCCAATCTACATTTCGGCCCCAGTTTAAAAAATACTGTTCAGTGCTAAGGTAATCTCAGAAAGCTTTCCCAGGATATCACTTCCAGCTGATTCAGATTTCCTCAACTAGACCTTTCTATGTATTGCTATCAGTGCATGCTTTTGTTTCTCTGACCTCCGGAGCTTTGTGCAGACGTCATTTCATCTCTGAGTCATGCTTTTCATGGCAGCGAGCTCCCGTTCCCCTCGCGTCAGCGTTCAGGAATCAGGTGAAGGTCTGAGTTAAGGTCAATCAGATGCTTGTGGAAAACCAAAAACTAGAAAAAAAAAGGGAAGTAAAGTCAAGCACTTCTGTTTCACTCGCATGGACGGCCCGTTTCTGTTGAAGCGGCTATTCAAGCCATTTAAAAGCTCTGTTGTCGATCTGTGCGAGCGTGCTAAAAGTTTTTAATTTAACGTCTGCCTCTTTTAAAGTGCAACATTATCTGAAAAGGTGCCCTGTGTGTGTGTGTTCTGTACGCCTTAAGTGATTTTGTTTGTGTGAAAGAGCATGGTCAGTGAGTGAGTGTTTACTTGGTTGAGTTTCACAGGTTCAGCTCCACATCAACGGTTAGAGCAAACTGTCTCCATGTTGTTATTTTGTTTTGTTTTTTTTTTTTCATTTTTTTGCGGATGGATGTACTGACACGGCTGAACAGAACCAGAATCAGCTCACGACAATCTTAACTGGAAGCGAAGGCGATCTCTGCCTTCTGCGTTGACATCTCTTAATACCTAAAACATGTGTGTATTTACATTTTGAGGTGGTCACATTTTCATTTTAATTCCTCATAATTCCAGTATTAACTTATTTTTGAAAAAAGAAATGTTTTTTTTTTTGTTTTTTAAGTGCTGAACTGCCATGATTTCATTTAATCTCTGGCTTTCTCTGTACCTTTTAAATACATGATTGTATTTACTGTCTACAGTGAGTTTATCTCTGTATTCTGATGCCTGTAGATCAGGGAATTAAAAAAAAAAACTACTGTTGGTTTTATTTTTCTTCATGTGACTTCTTAATAAAGCATGGGTTTGTTCAAGCTAAACTGATGTGCAGCATAGCCATACTAAAAACCACATAATTAACCCTTCGAAAACCGTCTCTTTGAATATAAACTGCAAGCTGAATGGACACATTTTTGTCTGGATCATACGTGACAATGCCTTTATGACGACAGCTTTTGCCAAGTGAATGAAACACTTGGCTTTTTAAGTGTCTGTAACGGCGAATGTTCAGATCCTACTTTTGTACACATGATAATAAAATGAACAGTTAACACTATTTCCTGTGTTTGACTATTAATTCGTCATCTGGGCTTGTTCCAGTTTCAAGGAGAAGTTAAAATTTGCTGAGACGTTATTCTTACACACTTCCAGTAAGGATGAGGGGATAGGAGCACATCCAAGGTTACAACATAAAGTTCTTAAGAATAAAAACAAATAATATTTTAGCTTGCCCTCCTTGTCTTATTATGAGATAGTTTCATGTTGATGCTCTAAAAGGGACGGGAAAGCTGTAGCTAAAGTTGATCATTTTTTGAGCAGGAAAACATTTGTAGCACATTCTGTCCCTCTCATTGAGGCATGTATATGTACAAAATGGACAAATACATTTCTTATCTAGTCTCATGTGATCTAAAATATTTTGGTAAAAACAGAGAATGGTCTTTAATGATTCCCTTTTCCACAGCATATAGATTTTCCAGAGACTGCAAGGTGAATGTGGTGCACTTCTGATCAAATTTTTTATTATTTATTATTTGACGTAGGATTTAGGTCTGGGAACTTTGGGGAAAAAAACAAAAAACATTTTCTGACAATTCAGACTAATTTTATGTACAATGTTATGTTTTTTAAGAGTGTCTCTCATACAGGATTGATGAAGTTGTTATTTTTTTAACAATTATCAGGCGTGTTTTCCACTTTTGTTTTTAAAAATTGTATGGCTCTGTTGAACATAGAAGGAAATATGCATAATCACTCTAAGAGTGTAAAATGAATATGTTAAAAAAAAAAACGTATCGCCAGAGAGATTTAGATTTTATTATGTATGCTTTGTGTCACGTTAGTGACACCCAGAGGCCAGACTGTGCCACTACACCGACAGAACGCTCAAGCTGCTGGTCGCCTTGTGTTGCAAGGAAAGAGTTAAAAGTACAAAATCCTATTACACTACTGTTGCATTTAAATTGGTTTTGACAGCTCATGTGTTCAGACTGCAGGTTACCCGGATGATAAAGGTGGCACACACGGTGGCTTTGCCTTCGGCGGGATCGCTTCCCAGTAGATCATAATGGATTTTATGACAGATCAAGACGTGCAAAAGGTGAGGATTTTTTTTTTTTTTACCATACACATTCATTTAAAAATACCAACTTAAATAAAACAAAACTGCTAAAGCTACAACTTTTTCTGAAATACTCTAATGAACGTGCGCTGATGCCTTCTGCCAGGATCGTACTGCGCGAAAACGTGAAAAAGTGCAAATGTTTGGGATCATTACGTAAGAATGCTGCACCCACAAGAGGCCGCTTGTGGGAGCAGCATGTGGAGAAACTGTGATTAGAGCAACAGATGAGTCAAAATTCAGTTTAATCACCAACATTAGGCGACCGATGTCTTAAAAATAGCATTCCTCGACCCAGATGGCACAGTTACATAACGCAACTAAAAATCGCTTCAAGTTTTCACGTTGATGCTGAATCAGTTACGGTTTCGCCACTGCAGCTGGATTCAAACAAACTTAAATTAAGTTTTAAACTAACAAAAAAAAAAAAAAAAAAAAAAAAATCTAAAATAAATAATTAACCAATGTGGTTGGTAACCTTTAGAAGATGCTGTAATCTGGAAAAACGTTGTGGTAGTGATATAAAGCAGCTAAAAAACTTTAGTCAAGTGGAAACATCTTGTGCTTTCACTAATTTCACCATTTTTCTTATTGCATAATCAGAATTGGAATAATTTTTCAATCAAGAAAATGTATTCTTATATAAAATATTTATTGTGCAAATGCAGAAGATTTGACTGTTAAAAAAAATCAAATGTCAGCTGCAAAGCTTTACCTCCACACCTCTGTGTGTGTGTGTGTGTGTGTGTGTGTGTGTGTGTGTGTGTGTGTGTGTGTGTGTTTAGTACAAGCAGGATGGATATGTGGTTCTGGACGGGCTGCTCACCCCTCAGGAGTGCGATGAGCTGAAGCAGAGAATGGCTGAGATCGTGGACCGGATGGACGTCCCCAACCACTGCCGGACCACTTTCTCCACCTACCACGACGAGCAGCTGAAAAAGCAGGTGACTTAGTCAGAAACACATCAGCGCACGCCGAAACTCTGGCAGCTTTCGACAGCTCATTCAACCCGATTCTCCTTTCTCGCACGCTTTCCGCCGCATCTCGGCGTAAAAGATGCAGGTAGGGCTGCAGAAAGTCCCGTCACGGTTAGTGTCTGGCAAAAGCAGCTACATCACATTACGGTCATGAACTTTTACATATTTTTTTGGGAATCAAGAACATTGGGGGGGAAAAAAAAGCAGAATCATGAATACTTGCAGCAAAAGTTAAATAATGACTTAGTATATATCTTTGCTACACCTCTTTTTAAAATATTTTTATATTAAGAAATACTTTTTTTCCCCTTTATTTCATAATTACACACAACTTCATGGTGATCTGTTGTACAAAATACCAATAAAACATGCAAACATCTGTGGTTATGGCATAACTGACTGTGAACATATTTTGCAAGGCACAGATATATATACCTTTACCCCAAATTTCCTTCTGCCAGATTAATGCCAAACTCTTTTGTCAGCAGTGCGTTTAGAGACAGAGCGCCTTTCACCCCAGACTCATCAGTTGACTGCTGTTAATATTTCGTCCTGCAGGGGAATGCGGATTATTTCATCACGAGTGGAGATAAGATCCGTTTTTTCTTTGAGAAGGGTGTTTTTGACGACAAAGGTGAGCTCTTGTGAAACCCTATCTTGTCCTGTCAAATATTTAACAAGTAATGAAAAGCCAAACGAACCGGAGCGTGTCTTGTCCCCCAGGGGAATTCATCGTTCCAAAGCAGCAGTCTCTAAATAAAGTTGGGCATGGTAAGAAATCCCGATTTATTCATTCATGTCCAAAAACAAAGTAAATAAAACCCCCTTTGTTGACACAATGACAGACACTTTTTCCTCTTAGCCCTACATGCGTATGAAGCTTTGTACAAGAAAGTTACACATTCACCCAAAGTTCAGGTGAGTTAGCTGTGATACAAAATCAGAGAATGGGGTGAAAGGTCAAAGAATAATCAGCATTTAAATGAAATGTACTTTTAGGGGATAGCCAAGAAACTGGGCCTGGTTAATCCTGTGATACTGCAGAGTATGTACATTTTTAAGGTAAGGGATGTGTCTGTCTGAGAGCGTTACACACTAAATAATGCACGACTACATTGAGAAATCATTCACTGTTGTATCAATTCTAGCAACCAGGAATTGGTGGCGAAGGTAAGAAAGCTTTTATTTCTTCATTTATCACCAGAGAAGGGAAGACAATACATATATTATAATTTAAAATTGTTCAATAAATGATCATACTGGCTCAAGGATGTTCCAGAGCACAAGCTCTGGCCAAATCAGAAAAAATATTATGCAAACTTAATAATGTCATATCTTCATAGTTGTTGTTTTAACTGTTTTAATGGCCTACGTAGCCTGAATGATCAGGTTTTGCCTAAATTAAAAATAGGAGAAAGCAGTGTGTGGCATTGAAAAAGATGAAATGATGTTATTAAAGGTAAATCATCCGTATGCTGTAAAATGATGCAAATATGATAATCTGATGCATCCAAAGTTTCTCTCTATCCTGTTCTTCATTCTAGGTATTTAATGTGCATCCTCTTGAGAAAACTGGATAAATATTGAATGTGAAAATTTAAATCAGCCAAACTAATTGCCGTTAGCCTGTTACCACACTGTGTTTCACTGTGACGGTATGCTGTAAATCAGTCATAACACAGAAATCTGATCATTACCTTTTGCACTCAGTGGTAGTGGGGAGTTACCATGATTCCTCGTGACATGATGAATTGCAACTTTAAAGTCTGCAGTCGATTGTTGTGTGTTGCACAGTGACGTCGCACCAGGACGCCACGTTTCTGTACACGGAGCCCCTGGGCAGAGTTATGGGACTGTGGATCGCCCTGGAGGATGCGACTGTCAACAATGGCTGCTTGTGGTTCATACCGGGATCACAGAGCAGTGAGTACAACACTGGACAATTTGTCTGTTGGTGCATTTGGCTTTATGTGAATCTCTCACGTCACCGCTTTATTTTCTTAGGCGGTATTTCCCGTCGAATGGTGCGCACCCCGAAAGGCTCCTTCCCGCTGACAGACTTCATCGGAAGAGAGCCAACTTATGATGAGGACAAGTTTGTAGCTGTGCCTGTTAAAAAAGGTGACCGAGGCAAAGAAACCGTGTTCGGATGACATAAAGATGTACAGAAGGAAAGGGGTCTGATTGGTTAAAGTGTCAAAATACTTACTGTTTACACCTTGTGCCTAAAATAAGATTTTGCTAATATCTGCATAGATTGGCCAATTTTCATGTGTATCTCTGGAAGACTATCTCCAAATGGATTGAGGCCTTTACATGGTTCACCTGGAAATAATAGATTTTTTTTTTCTCATCCGTCTCCGTATCTGTTCAGGTGGTGTGGTTCTGATTCACGGGGAAGTGGTGCACAGAAGTGCTGAAAACACTTCTGAAGACTCTCGCCATGTCTACACCTTCCACATCATGGAGGCCCTAGACACTCTCTGGAGCCCTGACAACTGGTGAAAATGTTTTTTTTTTCCTATGTCAGACCCCCAAGGGTTGACACCGCTTGCATTTTACTTTCACACAGCTCTTATCTAGCATATAGCTTTCTTGTTGTGAACAATCATTTAATTCCACCCAACAGACAAAAATCATTTGGCTTTGTCTGTGTAGCCCATAAATCATGTCTCCTTTTGTTTTTCCAAGGCTGCAACCCACAGAGGAGCTGCCTTTCCCACCTCTCTACACTAAATAACAACAAAGTCTCTGGCAGCTTACAAAGAGGAGCGGTTTTATACGAGGAAGATGTTCGACGACATCTGCAGAAAGTTTCTGGGAACAATGTTTCACACCTGTTAATGTGTAAATCAGCTCAGTGGTTTTTTTTTCCAACTTTTCTGGGTCACAACTCCTCAGGTTGGCAGGCTGCACCGTCAAAGCACCGAGCATTATGTCGAGAAAGCCACTGCAGCATTATGTAGTTCATAAATAATGGTTGAACACTATAATGAGTGCATACATATTTTTGTAAATGTGACCAATAATTACTAAAATAAATATTTTTTTGCATTTTAATAACTGCCCCATGGATTATCTTTGGTGATATAAATGTTTCTTTTTGTGAGCTACTTTAAATTTATATTGTTAGTATTAAATCCTGCGCTTAGTAATGCATCATTGGAAGCGCTCACCTTACCTTAACGTGTCTGTTTACAATTTATAATTTAGTTGTTTTTTTTTATATTGGAAAACCATGCATCATTTTTACTTATAAAGCTCAATAAAATGATTGAGACATTTGTCATTGTGGTGTGACAAAATGCAAGAAAGTCTAAGCATTCCAACATATGTCCATTTTAAGATTCAGCTCGACTAATTCAACTTCAAGGCCAAATGATTTTTAACACAAACATGTAAACAGTTTTATTAACAAATCAAATTATAAATGAGAAAGTTCATTTTTGTGTTTTCGTACTATGGTCATTCATTCACACAGGAGGCTTAGCAGGCCATGATGCGCAGATCATGCAATAATACAGAAAAAGGAAAGAATCGTGAGATAACAGCATACGACTATTCCAAAACACGTCACAACTTAAAAACATACACATATATTTGAAATAACACCAATCAACACTGAAGTCAAAGCTCAGACAATAAATTAAAGTATATTTGTGTATAAATGATGAAGTACAACATAATGACATCTGTCTACAAAACATCTTAAATTAAATCTCAGGGTGTCTGTTCATAGTTTGACCCAAAAACATACATACCGATTCATTATCATAATCAATAATAATAATAATAATAATAATAATAATAATAAGAATAAGAATAATATTAATATTTTAAATGATCAGTTTAACAAGGAATGGTCCAGTTAAACCACAAACATACAGAGCAAAACAAAAATCGTAGCGCAGGAAAGCTGCATATAAATATGTTACAGTACTAGAGTTCACATTAGTGTCATGCAGAATCACAAGGAGAGCCAGCCCTTATACAAATAAGTTGATTTGGACTGCCATGCTTTTATCTACAACTTCTACAATAAGTGATCGCCTGCTAGAGAAAATACACATCTTAAGGCATGTTAGCATAGCGGGCAATCCTTTATATTGCCACGGGGGGAGGGGGTGCTCAAGACTGACAATCAAAGAACAAAAAGATCGATAAAGAGAGAAACGTTTAAATGATGTTCTTCCAAGGCAATGCACATAGATGTATTGGTTGTACAAAAAATATATCAAAAATCAAAACAATAGGTAGTAGTTCCATATGGGACTAAACTAATGCATTCCCACTGTGCTAAACTCAGTTTGCATAATTTAAGAGTTATAGGTGTCAGTGGTTGAGTTCTTCAGAGGCAGGACAGAAATGTACACCACCACTGACACTGAGCTCATGTTTCTTTATAACCTGCTCTGGATCTCCTTATTGCAACATGAAGGTGTACAGGGAGAGACTTTATGTGTGCAACATCATTTTCTGAAGAGATCAAGCTGTTAGCAGATTTTTTTGTGCCGAGACGCTCTACCTTTTCCTCCCCTTGTCTGCTGATTCCTAAAGGGCTTCCGTTACTTGCTTTTCTTTAAGACATTTCATTCACAATTTCGTTTTGTCACAGGAAACACTCGAGTACAGACAGTTATGAAATGTTTCTTTTTGCCGTTTGTTCACTTAAAGCAACAGCAGGATGAAGAGGTAGAGCGGCAGCAAAAGATTGTCAATCTGGGAGGTGTAGGCTTCCAGCAAAGCCACGAGGGTGATGGAACCAACAATCCATGAGTAGGTCGAGTTCAGATTGATGCTTCCATCAAAGATGAGGAACATCGCCACGGCGATGATCTGGGCAAACACGGACGTTGCGGTCCCCTCCAAGGTTTTCCTGGTGCCAGGCCAGCGGATTTCTCCCATGGTGCTCCCAAAGACGGACGCAACGGTGTCTCCGACTCCCACTGCAAGCACGCCCGCGTAAGGTACCAAACCCCCAGCCCCAGTGAGGATCCCCTTGGGAGCACAGGGTCCAGGAAACAGCCAAATGGGCAGAGACATGCCCAGCAGCAGATAAATGTGAGTGAGAATGAGAGGGCCAGAGTCTCTTTCATCCAGGAACAAGGTGAGAAGTTGCCTGAGCAGCTGGCCGAAAGGCAGGATACGAAAGTAGCGGACATACTCCAGCAACAAGAAAACCGCCAGGCATCCGACAGAAGCCACGTGTAGCAGCTGCCTGTCGTAAATCAGTCCTGGAACGTAGGTGGCCACTACTATCAGGTGGAAATACTTCCTGACAACGGTAGAGGCCTGGTGCTTCTTGGATCCCGACTGGCGCTGATAGTTCTGATGTAGCACGACACAAGTTGCGACGATTGCCAGAAACACCCAATACCCCAGCAAACAGAGTCTTCTGTCATTCAGGGTGACAAAGTCCAAAAGCCACATGATGGGGTGCCGGCCGATGAACAGCGACAACCACGGCATCAGGATGCCCAGAACCAGAACGGCTGTCATCATATGAAAGAAGAGGGAGGACACCCAAGTCTCAGACTCCATGAAGCAGAAGAGCAGGGCGAAGAAAACACCCAACAGCAGTGAACCCACCACCACCACCGGCAGGAAGTAGTTCACCGGGTCACCTTTGACCTCTGCCAGGTTCAGCGAGCGCTTGATGAGCTGGTTCAAGATGAAACTGATTCCACCGACGATGAGGAGGGCCTCTCCGGGTGTGAAGCAGCGTGGAAGCAGGTAAAGCACAATCAAACAGAGATAAACAAAGATCAACAACACCTCTAGCACCTCGATGACCTCCGACACCGTCAGGGTCTGCTTTGTCGTGTAGAGGATTGCGCTGCCGGCCAGCCCTGCGATAATGCAAGTGTTGGTTGGGATGGGTCTCGTAACACCCAGCGCAATCAGGGAGAGGAACAGCGCCAGCATCATGCCTGTGATGGTGATCACCATGGAGAACCGCTCGAAGTAGACATTCCCTGAGGCAGAGCACTTTTCTCTCAGCACCAGGCCCATCAGAGGCATCACCATGGAAGCAGGAACGATGCCACTATTGGCTGACAGGCGAAACTGGAACACGGCAGCTCCCGACTTGAGCAGACGGTCCCATTTGTGCTGGACGTAGAACGCCTGAATGACGAGAGCTATGCTGCACCAGGAGTGCTGGTTCCAGATGGCCATGTGGACACAAAGCACCACGGCCAGGACGACGACTGACTCCACGTAAACTGGGTTCACCTGCATGTCGTCAGGGAGGATGAGGCCAAACAGAGTTGGAGGGATCAATCTGAACAGATGGGTCTGAAGCAGAACGGGATACCTCGTCACTTCCTTTTGATGCCGTTCTTCATCGTGTGGCAGGCATGTTTCGCATGCTGCAAAGATAAAAACAAGCAAACAAAAAATGTATAAACAAATGAGAAAGGGGGAATACATTAAAGGATGCAGTGTCATACAAGTTAATCACTGTATTCAAGATCGCAAAATCCCTTTTTCAGTTCAAACGGGATATTGAACTCTTGCAAAACCACCTAAATATAGTCAGTGTGGAAAAACTGCGTTTAGAAACATCCTCAGTCTGGTGTGGAAAGACACGGGTGATCTTTCCACACCAGCTGCAACCTTTGCTCCTGTGGGGGTGGAAGTCGGGGCGACTAGCAACCACGGATCAGCTGTCCTTTATTGACAGATGATCGCTATTCCTTTGCAGATGAAAAGTACAACCTACAGAAATTCTTGTATTCTTACAGAATGCTGCAACCTCACACGTCACAGAGCTAACACTGAAATCCAGCTGATTGTAGCGAGTTAGCCGGTGAGCGCCGACAGAAGGCTTTGTGGAAGTGAAACCTACGCCGATAAAGACAAACAAGAGTACCCACCACATAAATGCAGCTATATCTGGACGAACATGCGCTATGACGGGACGAGCTGCCGCCGTTTCTGTGTAAACCTGTTGGCTTTGTCAGCTGTCGCTCCTCTCACAGCCTGCAGGAAGGGGCCATGTTTGACAGCATTGTCACGTGGTACCATCACAGCGGTCATAAAAAGACGGAAATTAACAGTTTTATTTGATTGTTAGTATTTATTTGTAATAATAATAATAATAATAATAATAATAATAATAATAATAATAATAATAATAATAATAATAATGATGACGGGCTTACAAGATTTAAAAACCAATTTCGCAAAAATATTTTGTATTATTTTATACAAGTTGGTCTTTAATAAAACTCTACAATAACACTAACTACAATTAAAATTAAAAGATATGCGATTATAGCGCCTGATATTTACTTTATCTTTATTTTATTATTCTCCCCCTAAATTGATTTGTTACATCAGAGCTTATTCGTGTATTCAAGGATCTTTTCACAAATGACTCGAGAAACATATATTCTCTTAAAAAAAAAAAAAAAAAAAATTCAAAACACACGTCTCCCTTTCGCATTTTGTTGTTTTCGGGTTTGAATTACTGTATTTATTGTGCTCATTAATTACATATTAATAAAAATATTACTAAAATAATAAGTTATTTAGTTAAATCTCATTTGAGTGTGTGTCTGGCGATGGAAAATAACTTTGAGATCCAAAATTTAACTTATCTTAACAGAGAGCTGACATTTGCAAATATACAAGTGCTATTAACATACATGATTTATTGTTCTTTTATGTTTATAATATTTTCCAACTTTGAAAATTGATTTTAGTAAAAAATAAAATGTGTCTTTATTCAAAAGGTATATAACTTTCTAAAATAGATTATACGGCTGCAAAGTAACCCAGGATCTTGAAATTAAGATGTAATATTGATTTTGTTGAAAGCTCTCGGTAAACAGGTGAGAATCGTGTTTTATTACTGAGTTCATATCATGAAATCGTGCGAAAGACCACGGGGAGACTTTACTTGACCTAACAATTTCCTCCCAGAAGGTGGCAGTAGAGCAATTTTGACCTTTAACACTAGCTCCAGAAGAAGAATCTGATGTGACGGGCCAGCTCTCACCGACCAATCACAGGGCCGAGGCGAAGATGGCGGAATCAGAGATCAGCGTCAGGTAGTAACAGCCACACATACTTCATTTAACATTAATAAGGTCTGAAGACTTAACAAAACCTACTGGAGAGTAAACATGTATAAATATAGCTTCAATTTTTAATTCAAGGTAACCGACGCGTTTGAATGTTCGTCTTTTTAACAGTTAGCGCCACGCTTAGTTAGCTTAGCAACTGCTGCTAACGTTTGAAAGGCTTTTCTCCAGCGCGGCGCCGCATGTCAACAAAAACTACAAACGTCAGCTATTGAAATTATTCGTTATTTTAAATGACAAATACGTTATTTTAAATTAAACTATCTCTGAATTATCTTCAACAACTTTCTCTACTCGTCAGGGATTAAATAAAGCTATGTGATAATGGACAAAGTAACGGAACTGTTGATCGAGATATGACAACGAAGTTAGCTTAAGTTAGTTAAGTGTAAAATAATGTATAGAGTTTTACAGCTTGAAGATCGATCTGAGAACTGAATTCAGTATTCAATCTTTTAACTGTCACAATTTATTAGTTTGATCTAAAAGAACCTTTTTAGGCTTAATGATGCCAGATCAAAACGATAGCAGATTTATTTTTGTACATATGTGGAGTAGAGTTTAATAGCTATACTTGTAATGAGCGTGCTAAACAGGATGATGAAAAAGCCATTTCAAAGTTCCATCCTTGGTTTCTATTTTGTCTTCAGCAATTTGCAATTTATTAGTATTTTTCCTGTTTTAAAAGAATATATGGAAAAGTGAAATTGAACAAAATGTTGTCAGGCTATTTCATGTCCTATTTGTCTGAATAATACATATTTGAAATTATGAAATATAGTTTTTTTCCAACTACATTTTATTTAAAGGTTTTGAGTTATCATGACATAAATGTCAGTATGGATAGATTGATCTATTTACTTACTAACTGAAAACCATTTATGTATCTGTGCACAGACACCATGAGGTTTTATGGATAGATCTTATTTAGGGATAATGGCAGAGATGAAGCCTGTGTTATTTAGACCAAGAACCCTTTGAAAAACAAATGTCTGTTTTCCATGTTATTTGTGGTTTTTGTGACTTGCATATTTAAATGTTAAGCAGTGCAGAAATATTTGCTCTGCAAAATAAGTCTTATACTTATATTGTAAATGTGGTAAAATTGAGTTTGGAAAAGGAAATCATTTTTAAATAAAAAATTTGTAAGAACCAGGTACTTACGGCGCAATTGAAATGGTTTATTACATTTGTAAGAGAATGCTGTGGGTGACAAGTAACTGATTACAATGATTGTGATTATATAATCAACAATATTTATTACATTGCATGTCTCCATTACTTATTTTAATGTCATTTTGGTATCAGTTTAATTTAATTTCAGCATGTTGTTAAGAATGTTAGAACCAGTCATTTGCAACAAAAAAGTCTATCCAAAAAAACTAATATGTTTTTTTACAGGCAGAATTTGCATGCATTTCCTGCCACATAGAACATCTAAGGATTTTTTTGTGATTACAATCTTGTAAACACAATCCAATTTGATATAATGTGTAGCTCTAATACAAACTTATTCTCAGAGCGGTGACCAACTGAGCTGTTAGAGCTCATTTGTTAAAATCCTTAAAATGTTTAGAGCATAAAAACTGAAAACAGTTCAGTGCTGCTGATAATGCATTAACACCGCATTCTGCATGGCTTTGCCTAAATACACCACTTTCACTTTTTTTTTCAGGAGCTGTCGAGAGTTATGGACGATTTTGCTGGGGAGATCTGCGTTGAGAGAGCCGGTATGCCTCCTCTGTACTTTTGGGACCTTGCTGAGCATTTATCAGTTTTATTTCTGGTAACGTGTACACCAAATAAAAAACAAACAAACACACATTTGTTTTGTATGGTTGCAGGCTCAGATCGAGGGAGAACTTGACAGACACTGGGACAGACTGCATCAAGGACTTGGTTATTACAAGCCACCCAGGTAGATACAGCGAGGTATTTTCACGTCACATTCATTCAGTTATTATTCACAGAAAGAGTAATTGTCAGCTTCTTCTGCTGTAGCTCATCCTCTGCTGGGAAAGTGAAGGAGAACAAAGATGTGGTGCAACCTCTGAAGGACTTTGGCTTTCGGATCAGTAAATTATTGGTACGAATTTAGAGTTTTCTTTGAGTAAACGCACACATGTCGGCTTTCAGTGTGCGTGCTAAGACGTGTGTTCATAAATCTCACAGAATCTGGACGAGCAGCAGAGTGTGCAGCTTTTACAATGCTATCTCCAAGAGGACTACAGAGGAACCCAAGATTCCTTAAAAGTATTATTGTTTTGGTCTCCATCAGCTTTTTTTTTTATCACATGACATGAAGAACTACTGCATTAGTGGTGATGTCTAAAAAAAGTTTGTGTCTACAGGTTGTTCTAAAGGATGAGCGACAAAGCCAGGGACTTCTTCTAAAGGTGAGTCTACAAGTCTGCAGCTTAATTGCAACTTTCCTGATGGCAGTTTTGAAATCCGACTGGTTCCGTAATTGTTCCCACAGATAGCTGATTACTATTACGAGGAGCGGATGTGTCTGCTTAGATGTGTCCTGCTGCTGCTCACGTACTTTCAGGATGAACGTCATCCCTATCGGGTGAGAGGTCACAAGCATATTTGATCGTTCATTTCTTGATGACAAAGGTTGTGGGTTCTCTTATTCAACTTCAGGTGTTTGTTGTGTGTTTGTTGTTGTGTGTGTAGACCGAGTACAGTAACTGTGTCAATAAACTGGAGAAAGACCTGGTGAGCAGCTATCAGTTACAGTTTGAGAATCTCTTCAAGGCCGAAGCACCGACATGGGAAACCCACAGCAACCTCATGGTAAGGGTGTTTCACAGCTCTTTTGTTTTCGTCTGGCAAGCCAACACAAAGTAGTTAGTGATTGTGAAATAGTTAGACCAGCAGTATTTTCTGGTCTATTTTCTAGTCCAAATGTCTTAGTACACTTGTAATAAGACAAAACTAACTAAAAGCAACTTTTCAGCAAGATACACCTTGTTTTAAGTAAATAATTGACTTAAAACAAGCTCCTATGCCTTGCTGAAAAAAGTGCTTGTGAGTTAGTTTTGTCTTATTTCAAGCATACTAAGATATTTGCACTAGAAACCAGACCAAAAACACTTGATAAGATTTTGTTTTTGCAGTGAAGTTGCACAAAATCCCAACAAAATGCAACAACGTTTTGGATTGAAATCTTGTATTTAAAACGTTTGTGGCATGAATACTTGCAACACGTATGTGGAAAACGCACAACGAGGCGTGACCTCTTTTCATAAGTACCGGTCGTGGTTGTTTGTGTTTTTGTTCAGACCGAGCGGCAAGTCTCCCGGTGGTTCATGCAGTGTTTGAGAGAGCAGTCTCTGCTGCTGGAGATCATCTTCCTGTACTACGCCTACTTTGAGATGAGCCCGTCTGACCTTCTGAACTTCACCAAAATGTTTAAAGAACAAGGCTTTGGCTTACGGCAGACCAACAGACACCTGGTCGACAAGAGCATGGATGGAGTGGTTGACAGAATCGGGTAGGTCGACAGAGTCGGCATTGGCTGATATGATATTGATCAGTTTTATGCAATTTCATGAAATGTAAACATCTAAAACAAAAACGCACGACATGATCTGATTTTATCTATTTGTTTGCTGCACAACTACTTCTACTTGGAATCTCCACATCAATAAAAGCCATTTATTTTCATGATTAGTTTTCTAATTGTTCTTTTCGATATAGTTTTAATTGATTTGTTGTGTTTCTCCGGCTGGCAGATACCTGAGCTCTCTCATCCTGGTGGAGGGAATGGACATGGACTTTCTGCACAAGTGCGCTCTGGAGGATTGCACAGAGCAGCACCAGTTTTCCGGGGCTCCTGACGTCATTAAGGTTTGACACGAACCTTTAATTGAAAAAGAGATAATCGGTTTTCTTTTTTTTCCCACAATAAGAGCAGAGTGCAGGGTTTCCCCCAGAAAACTTGCTAAGCCTGGTGCTCCACCGTGTTTTTGTATTAAAACATATTAAGTAGATAGAAAAAGTAAAAATATTACTGGGTAATCATATGCTATGGAAAATCATTGTCAGTGAACTGCTATATAAGCCCACAACTAGTCTTAAAAACAGCAAATCAAAAAATACAGTTAAAATGAACATCAATTATTTCCACTTCTGTTAAATCCAAATTAAGTCAGCAGCTCCATTGGGCCCCCAGGGCTCCAGGGGCCCCATAAATGCTAATATTTTAACACAGACCACAGATACATAAATATAACATTTGTTTATTGAGATGATCAATGCTGCTAAATTTGACATAATGGTTTCAGCATATATAAATTAAAAGATTTTAAATTATTTAACATTTATAGATTTTACGGAGCTGGCAAGTTTACTTTGTAAAAGTTCAAAGAACAATACTCATAGTCAGATTGGTTTATTACCATAGCAACCATCTGATGCTGTGAGTTTAATCTTTGAGTTTCAGCTCCATTTGTTCATAAATACAAATTAGTAAACTGCAATTATAATTTATTGCTTTTTAGGTTTGCCAATTAAACTACTCCCCCTGTCCTAGATTTCACTAAATCTAACACAGAAGCTGTTAGAGGTGCTAATATTTTTAGGAACAAAAGGGGCCCCTAAATCAGATTCTGCTCAAGGCCTCATACAGCCTTGGACCGGCCCTGCATGATGAGGTAATCTGTTGCACTGCGCAGAGATGCGCAACAAACGGGAGATTTAATTCAATGCTGCTAATGTGGCTTTAGTAGCTCTTCCATTTCGTGTCTGTTGAGTTTTTAACAAGGAGACACAGAAACTATTTTGGTTGGTCGAGTTTCTGGACGAGTTTTTCAGATGTCTGGTGGCCGCGCACATTAATTCTGTCTGACTATATGTGGACAAAGCATTTGATACGGTTTGGTGCTTAGTGTAACCCGAAAAATAATACTAGTAATAATAATAAAATAATATAAAATCAGCGAGATGCGTGACTGCGAGGGGAGCGCGAAAGCTCCTCACCGGGTTAAACCTGCACTATGAATGATTAGAGCTGGTTCGTTAACCACTAACGCACCGGCCAACCGGTAACGCATACATAAACTTTACAGGGAAGATGGGGCCAAACGCTGGGCAGCATGTTGAGATGTAAACGCCGCATAATGATTTGTTCACAAATTCTCACCGCTCACTCAAAGCACCTCTGAAAGTGCAACAAGTTATTCCTGTGGTTCAAGTAGAGCTGCGCAACTAGAGCTAACGCGGTGGTGTTTAAACTCTTACCGTAATCAATAACTTCTCATAACTGATCATAATTCCTCACTGGGGGTTGATGTAAATATCCATACAGGTCAGCCTGTGTCCAGTTCAAGTGAAAGGAGGCGCGCGCGGTCCGCGCTGAGGTAAACTTTAGACATCCAGCTGCTACAGCGCGCGAGGCAATGCACAGAAGCGCCAGCGGTGATTTATCAGTTCATGCTCTAAATGCATAAACTATAAAGATATCTTCTATAACCATATCTTTTAGGAATAAATCTGCTCTGATAGTGAAACGTTCAGAGTAACGGAGACGCCAGCAATCCGGCTTAAAAAAAAACAAAAAAACGCAATTTTTTTCCCCCCCATTTTATTTTCCTTTAAAAAAAACCCCAAAAACAATAAAGGCTTAACCTGGCGGTGGTGCTAGTAAAGCATGGCGGGCCGCCAGGCCTATAATACACTGGGGGAAACCCTGGAGTGAATTTATAGAGAAGTTTTCTTAATTTATTTTTGTGATATCTGTATTTTTTCTTTTTTTCTCCAGGAGATGGATCAGCTGCTGTTGACTTTTGGGGACATCCCTCATCACGGCCCTGTTCTGCTGGCCTGGGTCCTGTTGAGACACACCCTCAGACCTGACGAGTCCAATCCTGTGATCCGGAGGATAGGCAACACGGCGCTGCAGCTGGGGGTCTTCCAGTACCTTTCATCGATGCTGAAGGGGCTTGGAGTCTCAGGAAATAATGTAAGACGGCAAAAATTATGCATCACAAGAGAATTAAAAAAAAACAAGAAAAACATGCAAAAACAGTTGAGCATTTTTTGTTGTTGCCATTTGTGTAGGTAACTTAATTTTCTAAGTCATCTTTTTGATTCTGCCTTTCCAGTGTACAGCAAGCACAGCCAAGATGTGTATTTACGGCCTGCTGTCGTTCGTGATCACGTCGTTTGAAGAAGAGAGCTTACAGGTTCTGCCTGGCGTTGATGTGTTTAAGACAAATCTACATGTGTGTCGGTAACCGCCTCTCTTGTAATCTTCTGCAGGCCAACGGTGTGGAGGGCTCTCACCTGATCGATGCCGCCTGCGAGGTCCTCTCCGCTCCCAGTTTAGCTGAAGTCTTTTGGGAAATGGTGAGACAAAATGCCAAAGGAAGAGAAATAAAATAAAGCTACCTGTGTATTCCTTGCTGTTAATCCGTCATGTTTGTCTAAATTTGAATCTAGAAGCCAAACAGGGGACTAGGGATGATCCTGGACAGTGCAGCTGGGATGTTCCCTCACAAGATCGGACCTCTGCTGCAGCTGCTGACCGCGCTCGTGTCAAACAAGTCGACCGTAAAGAAGGTAAAATGCCTCCCTGACCAGATGTACGGCAGCCTCTCTTTGTGCAGACGCCTCAGTGTTTGTGCTCGTGTTTGGCAGGTGTATAACTTCTTGGACAAGATGTCTTTCTTCACACAAGTTTACAAGCACAAACCCATTGATATCATTTCTAAGGACGATGAGACGTTGTGGAGGAGACAGGCGCCAAAACTCCTCTACCCTCTGGGTTTGTTTCGGTTCACATTTATACAGAGATGTTTAACCTTATTTATAGTTTATAAATAAGCGCATCTTCATCCCATCATCTTTCTTTAGGTTCAGGACAGGCTAACCTGTGGATGCCCCAGGGAGCGCTGGGCCAGGTGATGATTGCAGGGGAACTGGGCTACATGGTGAGGTGGGACTACTCTTACAGTGCCTGGACTCTGTTCACCTGCGAGGTGGAGATGCTGCTGCACGTCGTCTCCACTGCAGGTACGTCAGACAGGCTGGAAGCACAGTAAACACTCAGCCATGATGCTTTTAGTCTGTATTTAAGATTCCTAGTGTGGGCTCAAGAATATTAAAGTGTCACTTTGACATCAACCAAAGCATTCCTACGTGGAAACGTCTTGAAGCCTCTTAACAAAATAACTTTTGTTATTTTTTATTTTTTTGTCCTGCTCCAGTCAACTTAAGAAACTTTAGGTATAAATAGAGAATTGCCAATGATGACAAATAAATTTTTTTTTACACTGAAATTACACGTAAAAACTTCAAATCAAAGAATCCTTCAACAAATTAGTTTTTAATTCCTCATTCTTAAGTACTTTAGAGAGGTTTTAAGCTATTCCAATTTTTTATGTGTATATTTATAATTTTTTTAAAGCGGCTGTGATCAGAAGCTCACCAGGTTTTCTACATATCTTTTACATTTTGCCTTTGGACTTCAGTGGATTTAGTTTCATTTCCAGTTCATTTTTGTGAGTAACTGATGCACCGTAATGTATTGAAATATAATTAAAAGAAATGAAATGTGTGTTACATAGTTATCTCACATACACAACATGGTATATGTCAGTGAAAATACCCAATACAAACATAAAAAGATGTTTAATGCAGAAACATAAGCCTACTGTAGAATATGTCCAACTAAGGACTCGATGCCTTTTTGCTTAAATGCAGCCTTAAACTTTCCTGGGGGGAAAAAAAACAAAAATAAAATTAAACTTACTTTACTGACCATTTACTTATTTAAAGTCAAAACTGTAATCCAGATTTGCTTGCTGCATTTTGCTAGAATTTAAACAATCTTACAAAGTTTGTCAGCTTTTTGCTGTTTTGGAGTCGTTCACAGCATTTTTGTCATCTAACGGTTTTCATAGTTTATTCAAACTAAACAGTTCATTACGTAAAAACAAGTTTTGGAATGTGTGTTGCAGTCGTCTAATTAATTCAGCACTGTAAACCTGTTTGCGCTAGACGTCCTGGCTCACTGTGCGCGCGTGAAGCCCATCCTGGATCTGGTCCATAAGATCATCAGCACCGACTGGACCGTGTCTGACTGCTTGTTGCCTCTCACCTCACGCATCTACATGTTGCTGCAGAGGTAATCGAACGTCAGACCATCTTCTCGAAACTTGTAGGTTATTATTTATTTATTTATTTTTTTACAATCTTGATCTTGCACCTGTCTTGTTTATCAGGTTGACTTCGGTGATCAACCCTCCGGTGGACGTGATCGCCTCCTGTGTGAACTGTCTCTCTGTGCTGGCTGCCAGGATGCCGGGGAAGGTGTGTATGATTGAAGCAGGGAGGTTCAGGTTGTTCGTCTCTCATTTTCTTGCCTTCATCAGGGTTTTTAAAGGGGCTTGAAATCCTTGAAAATGCTTCAGTTTCAATGAGGTGTGTTCAAAGTTTGGGAATTGCTTGATAACTGTATATAGTCCTTGAAAATCCTTCATATTCCAAACCACACAGTTTTATAATAAAGTGCAGTCTAGAGTTTGATTAAAAGCCTAAATTTGGTTGAATGTTATTTACAGTTTAAACCAGATCATTTCATAATAAGACCTAATAATGACACATATTTTTTTGACAGTTTTGAAGTTAAATCAAACCAAACTTCTCTTGTTTTAGGTCAGTTAAAATTACCAACATTATTTCTATTTGCTAAATACCAGAAAGTGTAGCGAGAACAGCTTTTAGAGATGTTTTTTGTAACTTTCTTGTGTTTAAGCATTTAATTTAACATTTCAAAACATACAATTTTGTTATGTTTTAGTTCACTTTATCCCAGAATGTAGAATACTGTTATGATATACTATTAATAACAGTAATAAATCATATAAAATAGTGAATTGAAATGTCTTTTTTTTTTTTTTTTTAGTTTATTTGTACTGTTTTTATTGCTAAGTGTGGTGCTGGAAAAGTTTGAAAATGTACCTCGAAAATGCTTGAAAAGTGAATGCATTGTGGAAGAAGTGTATGACAGAGTATCTTCAGTCAGAGACTTCTTGAGATTCGCAGTAATACAGACTGCTACAGAGAGATCTTTACTACTACCTACAGTAACTCTTTGAAGAAACTGAATGAATGATTTAATTTCCCTTTTGGGATCAATAAAGTATTTCTGAATTGAATTCATTTCCTCTCAGGTGTGGTCCAGTCTGCATCACACTGGCTTCCTCCCCTTCGCCTCCAACCCTCTGACCAACATGGCCCAGTGTATCAGGTAACCCCACCCCTAACAAACCAGATTGAATTCTGATGGATCTGTAAAATACCAGACTAATATTTCTCTTGTTTTAGTGCTGAGGGGATGAAGGCAGGTAACTACGGCAACCTGCTGGTGCAGATTGAGCAACCCAGAGGAGAGTACGCTGTAACAATCGCCTTCCTTCGTCTCATTACAACCTTGGTGAAGGTAAACATTTATTTATTTTTTTATTTTTTTAAAGCATCAGATCCGAGTCTTAGTTCTGGTTTTTAGAAATGCATCACATCACTTTTATCTCCTTCAGGGGCAGCTTGGAAGCACCCAGAGCAAAGGCCTGATTCCCTGTGTGCTGCTGGTGCTAAAGGAGATGCTGCCGACGTACCATAAGTGGCGCTACAACACCAATGGAGTCAGAGAGAGAATAGGTGAGCCTTCCTGTTTTCCCTGACATCGCTCTGGAAGAGCAACAGAGGAACCAGAGTAAAAGTTGACTTGCGTGCGTCTCTACAGGCTGCTATATTTTGGAGTTGATACACGCCATTCTCAACCTGAGCCCAGAAGGAGAGGACCAGGGCAGGTACGGATGGAGTTCAGAAATATCATCGCAGCTTTCTGGTGATTCAGAGAGCCGGCCCATACAGTCGCTTGGATTTAGGAATATATCAGAGTTTGCACTAGAGTGAAAAAAATATATATATAATCTTTTTTTTTTTTAACATTTTTAGTTTTTGAAGATTACATTTTTGGAAAGTAGGGATTATTTTTCCACCAATCGACTCTTTGGGTTTCCGCAGTTCAGAGTGATGTCAGCATGCTCAGAACCCACAGTTTTGTTTGACAAGCGAGTTTTACAGCTTTGATTTATTTGGACTTTGAATTCAGGTCAACTCTATGATGGAGTATTAGGGTCACGCTAAGATTTATTTTTTAAACATTACGAGTAGAATGTGATAAAAGCAGAATAAAGTTATAATTTTATGAGTAATCCAACACAAAAAATAACAAATTAAAATGAGGAATGTTGAGCATCTTGTAAAGTTATAAAGTTCTGTTTTGGTATAAGTTTTTAGCATCACATTATTATCCGAAGCAGAACTTTGATGCAAAACAACACCAGAACTGAGCTGCTCACATCAGATCCTGGCTACTATTTTCCTCGTTAAAGCTGTTTTTCTCGTAACTAAATTTTTTTCTCTTTTCTGTTAATACTATGACTATATTCTTGTAATTGAACCGAAATTGTCATAACCTGGCCCTGGCATGCCATCGTACAACTCACAGAAGGGACGATTGAATTAAAAGCTACTTTTTGAAAATGTTTTCTCCCAAAAGAAAGTGGAAAGTGAGCAAAACAGATAAAAACGAGACCTGAAATGAAGAATCAGAGATTTTATTCTTACACCATATCAACCAGCCCTATTTTGCACATGGTGTGGTCATCCAAAATTCTGTTATTTTTTTGCCAGTATTAAATACTTTGATAAGATGTGCGCTAATTTAGAGATAATTTAGCTGATTTATTTGTTTTTTGTTCTCTGACATGCAGCACTCCCACCCTGCAGTCCCTTTGCATCTACAGCTTGGCCAACACAGAGGCTGGCCAGGCCGTCGTCAACATCATGGCCGTCGGAGTGGACACCATAGACGTTGTCCTGGCTGCTCAGCCCAGCAGGTGAACAATTCATTATGTTCGTTCTAATGATCCACCTTTTTTTTTTTTCCCTTATTTTTTACTTTGTGCTTGTTTGCCGTTTTGTCCCCTAAACTGGTGACTAATCTTGTGTCCTCTTGCAGCTGTGGCTCTGAGGGTCCAGGTCAGATCCTGATCCAGACGGTCAAACTGGCTTTCTCCGTCACAAACAACGTGATCCGCCTGAAGCCGCCGTCCGACGTCGTGTCCCCGCTGGAGCAGGCGCTGACGCAGCACAGCGGTCACGGCAGCAACCTCGTCGTCGTCCTCGCCAAATACATTTACCACAAACACGATCCAGCTCTGCCCCGCCTCGCCATCCAGCTGCTGAAAAGGCTCGCCACGGTGAGACCTCCTCGGGCCTTTCATCGATTCATCACCAGATGATGTCGCTAAGGAACTGGTTTCCTCCGCAGGTGGCCCCCATGTCGGTGTACGCCTGCCTCGGCAACGACGCGGCCGCCATCAGGGACGCCTTCCTCGCTCGGCTGCAGAGCAAAACGGAGGACATGAGGATCAAGGTGATGATCCTGGAGTTCCTCACGGTGGCTGTGGAAACGCAGCCTGGCCTCATCGAACTCTTCCTTAACCTGGAGGTCAAAGATGGAAACGAGGGGTCAAAGGTACGAAACCCTGGCTTAACTCCTTTTTTTTTTTTTTTTTTTTTGTGTTGGGGGTTTTTTAGCAGCTGAGCATCTAGATTGAAAACGTTTCTGTCGGACCTGCAGGAGTTTCTGGTGGGCGAGTGGAGCTGCCTCCACGTGGTGCTGGAGCTGATCGACTCCAAGCAGCAGGGGAAGTACTGGTGTCCTCCGCTGCTCCACCGCGCAGCGCTGGCTTTCCTCCTGGCGCTGTGGCAGGACCGCAGAGACAGCGCCATCTCCGTCCTCCGCACAAAGTGAGAACACGCAGCTAAAATAAACCTGATTTTACTGTGAGGGTGTGTTGTAGAACAATCTCATGGTGCTTTGTGGTTTTTTTTTTTTTTTTTGTGCAGGGAAAGATTTTGGTACAATTTGACGACGCCTCTTTTTGGAACTGTCACCCCGCCGTCGGAAACCACAGAGGTCCTTGTTAAATAAACAAATCGCATCCCATTTTCACTTTTCTGAACCAACTACTTCATAACTACCCGACTTGTTTGATTTATCCACAGCCATGCGTCCTGGAGGCCTGCGCATTCGTCATGAAGATCATCGGTCTGGAGATTTACTACGTCGTCAGGTCAGCTGGTCGACCTGAATCTGTGCCAACACCAATCAAATGATCAATCCTGCACTGTAAAAACACAAAATACCACCAAGTGTTTTTGGTCGAGTTTCTGGGGCAAATTATTTTAGTGCATTTGAAATAAGTCACTTAAAAGTGACTTTTCAGCAAAATACAGGAGCTTGTTTAAAGAACCGATTCCTTAATATCGATTTTTTTTAAAAGTTCCAGTTCTACCGGCAGATTATTTCACTTATAACAAGACACTTTTCCCATGTTGTAAGTGAAATAATCTGCCAGTGGAACTAGCACTTTTCCATCAATATTAAGAAATTATTGATTTGAAACAAGCTCCTATGTTTTGGTGAAAAGTTGCTTGCAAGTAACTTATTTCAAGTGCACTATAATAATTTGCCCTAGAAACAAAAATACTTGGTAGTATTTTGTCCTTTGGCAGTGTAAAAACACCGTGTGTGTGTGTGTGTGTGATGTTACAGTGGTTCTTTGGAGCAGTCTCTGAAGGATGGGCTTCAAAAGTTCTCCAACGCGCGGCGCTATGACTACTGGTCCCAGTATGTGAAGTCGTTGGTGTGTCACGTGGCAGAGACGGAGGAGGAGGGCATCTGCTGCTTCCCGGAGACACAGATGCTGATTTCTGCGTGGCGGATGCTGCTGATTCTTTCCACCACCCATGTTTGTTACATTAATACTGATGTTTTATTTAATTTTTCTCTGTAAATTGGTTGGTGAAATCCGCTTTGTTTGGATAGTTTGTAGAGAAACATCAAATCTGAGTCGTCGTGCTCTGATGCTTTCAGGCGGACGTGATGCATCTGACAGAGGATTCGACCAAACTGAAGCTGTTTATGGATGTTCTAGATGGGACTAAAGCTGCTGTAAGCTGTGACTTGAAACTCTTTTTTAATTATTATTATTATTTTTTTTTATTTTAATCCAGTTCTAATTTTCCCTCTCCTGATTTGCAGCTCACCACACCCACATCGGTGCCTTGTCTTCGTCTGGGATCCATGATGGCTACGCTCCTGCTTATCCTCCTGAAACAGTGGAGGAGGTGTGTTTGACATCTTCTACCTAGTGCTGCGTCTTACTGTAACAAATCTTTCAAATGTGAATACAAGCATCAAAATTAGCCTCAGGTCGTATGTCTTTCATATTCCCCATTAGCCACCTGAATTTCAGGATGGCTTCTTAGAAGATGGCTTCCATTTTTGAGCCTTTTAAAACAGTTGTTACAGTAAAATGTTCGCCATTTTCATGATTTGGATCGACTTTATGTCATATAATGCGTTTTGGACTTTGCTCATCCTGTTCTTACAACTTTAAAGTAGTAATATGTAGCAAAGTCAGACGCCAAATCTGCAGTCTCACGCCAGTGGTTACCTGGAAGGGGACTGAAATCTGTGACTCAGACTTGGAGACAGTTGGTGTTGGGTTCAGCTAATTTTGTTAGGTTCAGCGCTTGTTTCTGACATTTTTTTTAAATTTATTTAGCGGTTAGCATTAGTTTCTGCAATTTTTTTTAATGTTTAGCATTAGCTTTAGCTATTTTTTCTGTGTTTAGCATCGGCTTAGGTAAATTTTTTGTGCTTAGCGTTGGCTTTTACAAATTTTTTCTCTGTGATTTTAGCATTAAGTTAATTTTTTTCTGTTTAGAAATTTATGATTTAAAAATTATTTGACATAGAAAGTTGGCATTTAGTGGAATAAAATATTTTTTCTTGGTTGCCATCTTGAATTTTTCAATCACAAAAGCAACCCCCCGTAGGAACATTTGTGGCAAGTTAGGTTCTTTGTACCTGTAGGTGAAATATTCTGCTTAAATATTTATCTGCTGCTCTGCATGAAGTTTCATGATTAGACGCTCTAACTCCTCTCTCTGTGCGCAGTGTGGTGGCAGCGGCTCCTGACATCCTCTCGCCCCTCGCCCTCATCCTGGAGAGCGTCCTGCAGGCCGACCAGCAGATGATGGACCGGACCAAAGCCAAAATCTTCTCTGCACTCATCTCTGTGCTTCAGATTCAGGGTCTCAACGGTACAAAACTCTCCCTCTTCTCTTGTCTGCACTTGAGTCAAACGTTCCTCAGTGGCTGACATCTGCATGATCGGTCAACCAGGCGGAGATATTTCCCAGCTGCCCCAGCTGTTGCTCTCCGTATGCGAGACGGTGAAGGACGAGGCGCTGGCGCTCATCGACAACACCCGGCACATGAGCCAGACGGGAGATGTGCTGGAGCAGGAGGACAGCATGGAGACGGACTGTCCCCGCGGTCTGCAGAAGGACCAGAGAGACGGGGTGAGCGAGAGAAACGCGCGTCGCCGCGTTCGATTGCGGCTCTCTCCGTCCAGACGGCTTCGGATTTTTTCAGCTCAGCGTGCCTCGTTGTTTCTCTTTCGCTGCTCGGTCAGGTGTGCGTCCTCGCCTTGCACTTGGCCAAAGAGCTGTGTCGCAGCGATGAAGACGGCGAGCACTGGGTGCTGGTGATGAGGAGGGTCCCAGTCCTGCCGTCGGTGCTGAGCGCCGTGGAGATCAGCCTGCGCTGCAAACACAACCTGTTCTTCACCGAGGCCGCGCTCCACCTGCTGCTCACGCTGGCCCGCACTCCCCAGGTACACGCAAGTCCATCTCTACACCTCAGCACTTCGTTTCTGCGCCATCGTAATCTAAAGGAACGAGGGGGTGTCTAATGTTTTGTTTTAGGGGGCAGCAGCTGTTGCTGGAGCAGGCGTCATTCAAACCATCTGCCTGCCCCTGCTGAGCGTGTATGAGGTTTCCTCAAACGGCACATCGCAGGTAAAAAACTGGAAAAGTATAGATTCAGTCTATTTAATTTGGCAGGATTTTGAAGAATGTGAGTCTCCCTACAATGAGCAGTTTCGGCCAGAGAAACTTTTCATGTTTATTCTTTTATGTAAAAGATAGTATTGGAAAATTTCAGTGTGGATGATGTGATGGTGTCACAATTTCATTTTACTTTTTTTTATTTTTATGGTTAAATCACAGATTTCCCTACAGACCTGATATTAACCCAGATTTCAGAGTTGCATCATTTTTCTGATAACCAGATGTTTGGTGTTTCTCAGAGTTTCTCTCGGAAGTCGCAGGACTCCGCCTGCTGGCCGGGCGTTTACCGCCTCTGCATGTCTCTGATGGAGAGCCTCCTCAAGACGCTTCGCTACAACTTCATCAACGAAGCCCTGGACTTCGTCGGAGTGCATCAGGAACGCATATTGCAGGTTGGACCCCTGATGGCGCTCTAGTCCATGTCGTCCGTTTGCGAGCCTGTCGATTAGCTCGTCGTCGCTACGACATCTTCCTGAAAAGGCTCACGGCTGTAGTTTTGCTGCCGCAGCTGCCTCTAAATGACTTGAAATAGTTGAGATTGGATCACAGGAAGTTCACCGCCTTGTGTTTCCTCTCCGCTCAGTGTCTGAACGCTGTGCGCACCGTGCAGAGCCTGTCCTGTTTAGACGAGGCAGATCACACCGTGGGATTTCTGCTGCAGCTCTCCAGCTTCTGCAAGGAGTGGCAGTTCCACCTCCCCAGTCTGCTCAGAGACGTGCAGGCAAGTCTGGTGGGAATCGCAGCCTCAGCGAAAACCGCAAACTCTTAAAATTCATTCACCATTTCTCTTGTCGTTCTCTCTGTAGATAAACCTTTGCTACTTGTGCCAAACGTGCACCTACCTGCTCCACAGCAAAAAGATGCTCCACCATTACCTGCAGGTTAAGATCTGAGAGTTTTTATTACTTTAAATCAGATGAAGATGATGTTTCATCACTAAATGTGCATTTCCTGTTCAGTCTAAGAATGGTGAGGCGTTGCCCGCCGGCACCCGGGCGCAGCGGCCGCCTCAGGCCTTGAATAAAGATGCATCAGCAGCGGCAGCAGCATCATCAGGAGGAGGAGAGAGAGAGGAGGCCGAGCAGAAGGCCCTGTTGGCCGTTCAGTGCAGCCTGCTGAAGATCCTCAGTAAAACTCTGGCTACCCTGCAACACTTCACTCCAGACTGCTGCCAGATTCTGCTGGACCAGGTCACTCCCTCAAAGAGTTCACAATAAAATGACCAGTCTGGATTATTTACGCTGAGCTATGTTACTAGGAGCATAAAATGTTAACAGTGTGGCTGTCTTGTTCCTCAGTGTATGGACCTGGCTGAGTACAGGACCTTGTTTGTGCTCAGCTTCACGACTCCCGCGTTCGACCCGGATGTGGCGCCGTCATTCGGGACCCTGCTGGCCACCATCAACGTGGCCCTGGGCATGCTGAGCGAGGTGGGCTGCGGGACGCCGCAAAGGTCCGCGTCGATCAACCAAAAGTTAAAAAACGATGACTTGGTGCTGCTTACTTTCAGATGGAGAAGAGGAAGGAGCCGGCCTCTCTGAGCATCGCCTCGCTGGCCTCACTGGAGGAAATCCAAGCTCTGAAGTAAGTGAAAGTTTTTTTTGTTTGTTTTTTGTAGTTTATGAACATGCAATAAAATCGATTCAGGTTCTTATTCACATCATTTTTTGTGACATTTTCTTTGGATCTCAGGTCGTTGTTGATGTTCACCATGGAGAACTGCTTCTACGTCCTGATCTCTCAGGCTGTCCGCTGTCTCAAAGATCCAGCCATCCTTCCTCGTGACAAACAGCGGCTCAAACAGGAGCTCAGCTCTGAACTGGTGAGACGTCCACCCTGTTGGCTGCGAAGCCCATCGGGCTCCAGCTCTCACGCTGCGCTTGTGATAACGTGCAGATTTTATGCTGGTTTTGATCTCCGAACGTTTTAATAATATCTAGGTTCCACTTTATTCCAATATTGTATAATTTGTGTATTGTCTGTTTTAAAAAGAAAAAGAGTTTTTAATTTTTGAGGAATTTCTTGCCATCAAACTAATATTAAACTCTTTACATATTAACTTGGAAAGAACACATGAAATTAGCTTTGTAGATACTAAATAGGTAATTTCGTATCTGATAGTAAGCATGCGTCCACTAGATGGCAGCCTACTGCTTCTAATGATTCTTGGTCTGTGAAATATGCAACAGCCACTCGCTGCTGCCCCCTAGTGGCTGTGGGATAGCACTCCTATAGTTGTAACAGAACATTTCATTTATTGATGGGTAATCTAAATCCCTTTTACATTTTCTCATTAGTGTTAGTTTCTTCAATTACATTTTTTTAAAGTTATCCATAAATAACAAATTTCCCCCCCTCCAACTTTAGAGCACCCTTCTCTCCAGCCTGTCGCGCCACTTCAGGAGGGGATCCCCATCGTCCCCAGCCAGTGGCATCCTCCCCTCCCTCCAGTCCAAACCCTCCACACCCGGATCGAAGGCGAGCCACGAAGGCCAGGAACCCATCATCCAACTGGTCCAGGCCTTCGTCAGACTTGTGCAAAGATAAAATGCACGAAAAGCCACATTTCGTACGTTTTCAGAAGAAACCTTTTTCTAGTATTGAGCCCTATTTCGAAGCGAACAGTTGTCGTTCAAGGCGTAGAAACATTTGACTTTAATATTTAATATTAAACTTGAGGACAGCCTGACATCTTTCAAACTGGTTTATATTGAGGAGGAACTGAGTCTGTAGGGATGTTGGTGCTGTTCCTCATCCGTCTCTGACTATGGTCCTAATTCATTCCCAGGCCTAGTTTTATAGGTCACTATGACTAGAAAAGTTTCAAGTGCTACTTAAATATAATCTCTGCATGACCTTGTTAAACTCTGTTTTTTTTTTAAAATTAGCTCTTGTTTCGGAAGTGTTGGCCAAAATTTGTACTTTCAAACAAAAGTGTATATGCTATTAAAGGGAGTTTTGTACCACAGTTAGGGTTGTTTTTTCCTTCAAATCAAACAGACGTCCTGGATTCATCATCATGATACTTTTTACTGCATTTGAACATATTTGTCTCACAGTAGCTCCTACACAAGCTAAAACAGTAGTAAAATACTTTTGTCATGTAAAAAAAAAAAAATGATAAAGGAAAATATTTTTGCTACAATGCAAGGATGGCTATTTACACAGGCACCGTTTTAAAATAAACTTGTACAGCTTTAGTACCACGATTAAAATGAAGGCAAAGGTTGTGCAATTCAGGTATAAAAAGGCTTGGATTTATAAGGTGACGGTTTTACAGCAGGACATGAAGGCTGGGTAACGTCAGGTCGGGTTCAGTCGCTGCAGCGCGAAGAGGCGGCGCCGTTTCCATCCGATAAATCAGAGTCTCTGTCTGCAGTCAGACTGGAAACAGGAAAACTTCTCTGCTCAGCCTCCACTACTGCACACCGACTGGGACCTCCTGGAACACACATTATATGAAATGGAGTTAAGGGACGGGGGAAAAATAGAATAAAACGTTTGGTTACAAACATGCAAGACAAGCTCTAGAAACATGCTAATCCAAGAAAAAAAAAAAAAAAACTACATGGTGACTTACCATGGTGGGAAATATAAATTTGGCTTTTTAAAACTCATCTGTGTTCTTATGGTGCTATTGTGTTTTACATCTTAGCTAGGCCGTAAAACTAGATTTATTCATTATTTTAATGCTTTCACTTTTTGCCACGCTACAAACTTTAATGTAGTGGTATTTGATGTGAAAGACCAGCATAGAGCTCACTTATTCTGAAAGGAACATGCTTTTTATAGTAAATAAAAATGCCCACAAATGTATTCTCTGTTTAGCCAACAAAATAAAATTAATATATATTTTTTTTTATTTATGAAAAACTTTTCCGTCTACTTCATAATCAAACTGACTGGTGTTGGTCTATAACACATTAAACACATTAAAGTCTGCAGTTGCAACTAAAGAGTTTTCAATTTGCTTCCACCTCATGCGAGAGCTCATGAAACTCATGCAAAGTCTCAGCCTGCAGCCCAACCGCACTGACCTGCGCCTGCTCCTCCAGACGGGCCTTTCTGCCCAAAGAGGGTGCAGTAATTTGTCTAATGTTACGTCACAGAAGGGACAAAGAAGAACGATTCACTGAAGGACAATTTACCGCCGAGGACGAAACGTCAGAGAAAACCGCAGAGTGAACTCACCTCTAAATTCCCCCGAGCTTTCTTCAACACTCCATGAGTCAGAGACACTGAAGAGAGAGAGAGAGAGAGAAAGGATTTTAATGGTGTTTTGTAAAATACAAAGACTGATAAATTGATTGTTGAGATAATCGTCAACTAATTTAGTAATCGATTAATCGTAAACCGATTTATACACCAAGAAAGTTCAACACACCCAGAAAAATTAAATCAAGGGTTTACAAAAAATATACATTTTGCATTTAAGTAAAAAAAGAGAATCTAATCTAAGAAACACAAGTGTTGTCAGTTAATCCTAAAAGTAACTCTACACTGTATTATTAATTCTAGGAGAAAGGGCTGAGTTTTGCAATAAAGTGTTTATTTTATCTAAAAAAAGAATCAAATTACTTATTTGCATTTTTATGCATTTCTAAAAAAAAACTGCTTAAATGAAAAATCTGCTGAATGTCCAAAATGTTTTATTTGATAAAAATAATTGATAATTAGTAGAATAATGCTTAGTTTGGGCCCTAAAAAGTACATTTGCTGTGAAACTTGTAAACCAGTTTATAACGTCCTACATTGGTCAATGATGACTCTCTCCATCCCCTCTTTGAGCTGGTTGGTGGTCCGCAGGCGCTTCACGGCTCCGCTCAGCATCCTCTCCTGCTGAGACAATCTGCTCTTCAGCCTGGTGATCTCGTTTTTCAGCAGCTCATCCTGATTCGGGGGAGAGCAGAGGAGGTTCGGGTCTTCAGGAGCTCCATTAGCGAGAGCGTTCACGGCGTGTGAGCCGGTTCCCACCTGCTGGTTGTCGGTGCTGCCCCCTGCTGTGCCAGCAGCCGGCAGAGAGACCCTCCACAGCAGCTTGAGCAGCCGGCCGGCCTCCTCCAGCACCTGCTGCATGGTGCTGCTGCTGCTGGATAAACTCTTCAAATGCTGCTTTTCTCTTTTCTAAAATACAGAAAACCAAACTGCTGGTCTCATTCCTAGAGAAGCTTCAGCACACGACGACGGTCCGGTCGCTACCTGGTTGTCGGAGCCCTGCTGCCTGAGCGCGTGCAGGCACTCGTGCAGCTGTGTGTCTATGCTCCGTGACAGCTTCCTCCCCTCTGAGATCTGCTTGCGGAGGGCGTTGTAGTCCTCGATCAGACCCAGGACGTGGCGCCCGTTGCGGGTGGCCCACATCCGGTGACCCGGGACCAGCCGGGAAGGAGCGCCGGAGACGCTCTGTTCGGAGCTGCTGCAGACGGAGTCGGCGTCGTTGTCCGACTGAGCCTGATGTTTCACTTCTGAGGAGACTGGAACGATAAACGAA
Source organism: Poecilia latipinna (assembly GCF_001443285.1). Lineage (NCBI taxonomy): Eukaryota > Metazoa > Chordata > Actinopteri > Cyprinodontiformes > Poeciliidae > Poecilia > Poecilia latipinna. The sequence goes on along the minus strand of NW_015113258.1, from coordinate 234,219 downwards.
ACGATGACGGTAGGTTTGACTGGAGTGGTATGAAGTATCATGCCAACACCGGGCAGGCTGTCTCACCTTGATGGACGCTGGTTTGCTCGCGGCTTCGGAAGGATCGAAGCGGAGGATCGCAGCCTTCCCGACCCGGTGGCCGGCCCACTTCATCTACAACACACACAGAAAACTGGAGTTTTCATGTCCTATCTCCTGTGTGTTTATATTAGGGCTGGGCAATAGGCCTAAAAATAAAATATATGATTTTTTTTCACACTAGAAAAAAATAGGAGATAATAAAATAAAATAATTGCAAGAATTTATTCTTGTAATATTATCTCTTTATCCTTGTTTTATTTCCCCTTTATTGTCATACAACTTCCTATATATATATATATATATATATATATATATATATATATATATATATATATATATATATATATATATATATATATAAATCTTAGTCTGGTCCAAATATTCTGGCGTAGACTTGGCTTGAATTCAAAGTCCAAATAAATAGAAGCTGTACAAAAAAAGTTATTAGTCAAGATGATGGGCTTTGGATGGGCCAACATCACAAAGAACTACAGAAACCCGAGGGGTGCATTGGTGACAAATTTGTTTTTTTAGACAAACCCAGCTTCAAAACCTAAAAATCGATTCATCGCCCGGCCCTAGCTTATTTACTTTTGCCGTTAGACGCACCTGGAGATGACAGCAGGTAGTTGATGTTGATGGTCTCAGAGTGACCGGGTCCTCTGAGCAGCTGCTCCTCCAGTCTCTGCCGCAGCGCCGTGTTGGTCTGGATGCTCCTTTCCAGCTGCAGCCGCAGGTGTCTGATCTCAGACAGCAGCTCTCCCAGGTTCACCGAGCCCGACGGCGACGTGGGGACAGGATGCGGGGACTCCTGACGCCGTTCTGACAGGGAAACAAAGAGAAAACACCGCAGGTGTCACAGAAAGCCGAAAGAAGAGCGAACTGCACTGCACGAGGAAGGTTAACGGTTGAGACAGACTCTGTGTTGACCCAACACGTTAACTACTGATATCTGGCGATGTCTTAAAAAGTCACGTGTGTTTTACTTTGATTTCGTCAAAGAGCGTAATGAATCTGAGCGACTGGTGCAGGTTACCATGCTGGCTGGAGTCGTTCTGGATGTTTTCGTAAACCTGCAGCTCCACTCGCAGCGACTGCAGCAGATGCTCGGAGTCGGACAGCTGCTGCCTCTGGAGCTTCACCTCACACTGCAACCTGGGAAGAAACTAGGAATGAGTCTCAACACTTTGATTCAGCAATGAATATAAATACGCTTGGATTAACCTCAGAGGATGTAATTTATATAGTTTATATATAAAAGGAGTGGAAACTGGACTGAAAGCCAAACACTCAGGAGTGATAAGTGGCAGAAAGGGAGAGGAGATCTAAAAGTAAACCCGATTCCTGGTTTTGGGTTGCAGTCTCACCGAAGTGTGTCAGTAGCCCTGGGGTCAGGAGGTCACGCACCATCACTAAGCTCACACACACACACGACCGTTTTAAATGACTCAAGTGTGTTAGTGTTGAACCTTTGCAGCTCCTCTCTGCTGGCCTGCAGGGACCTCTGCAGCAGCACGTTCTCCTGGCTGCTTTGCTCCAGCGTCTCCTGCAGTCTGAGGTTTTCCTTCCGCAGAACTTCACTCTCCTTCCTGCTCTGCTCCAGCTTGGCCGTCCGCCGCGCCAGAGTCTCGCGCAGCTTCTCGTTCTCCTTCTGCTTGTCTAAAAAAAAAAACAACAAACAAAGGCGTTTTGTAAAGGAGCCTTTGGGACTAAAATGAGCAACCAACAACTCGAAAGCAAGTTTACCTCGAGATCCCACGTTGAGCTGCTCTTTTAGCACTTGATTCTGTTCCCAAAGGAAGCGAACTTCATTAACCAGCTGACCCTGCTCCTCGCTGCCCTGGATAAAAATGTTTGTGGCTGCAAAAAAAAAAAAAGAAAACAGGATAGAAACATAACTAGTATCTAGTAATATCTCTGCCGTGGGAACCAGCGATGAACCGGAGCTGCAGTCGGCTTTACGTACCCGGGTCTTTCTCCACCTCGGCTAACTTCCTCTCCAGCTGTTCTCTCAGGCGGTCGTTCGTGCGAATGCTCTCCTCCAGTCGTTGGCGTAACGCTCTGATCTCCTGGAGATGTTCAGCCAGCAGGTCTAGCAAACACGGACACACACACACACACAGCTAAATTAAAAGGAGATTCTCCAAGCTAAGATAACTCCCACTGATGTTCGTTGTTCTTTTATTGAACTGTTCTTCTGGTTAGTGTGTTGAGTTCATGTGGAAATCGTAACGTGTGCATGTAAACACAGCGCTAACCTTTAAAAGCACATGCAGTTTGTTTGTTTTGGACTTTTACAGGATCCTGCAAAACTACATTTGTAGAGTCCTTGTAGTTTGTTTGTTTCAGCTGTAATTATAATTCAGCAGTTGGAAACTGAGGGGATTTCTGGTGAATATTTGTTGTATGCTTTAATTTTCAAAACTAATACAAAATTACTTAAGTCTTAGCTGAAAGTAGGTTTGCTGCAATCTTTCAAGCAAGAAAAGATAAAATAATCAGTTAAATTTCCCTTGATTTGCTCTGGTGTTGATTTGCATGTGAAACACTGAAAAAACCATTCCCCCCCCCTTGTTCAATAAATGCATCAAAACAAATAAAAGCACATATTTTGATGCACTTTTCAACCTGAAGTGAAAATCAGATTGGATCAGGGGAACCTTGCTATTTCTTTACTTTCTGCTGGATTAAAATCTTCTACCTCCAACTAAACAACATATAATTCAAACTTCTACAGACGCTCACAATAAAGTAAACAGTTGCTGCACAAATGTCATTTGCACAAATCAGCATTTGACTCATGGTGATGTACAGCTTCTCCAAATATTTTGCTATTTGTTGGACTCTGTTTGAAAATCTTTATTAAACATTACACACCACGTGGAAAACAACGGCTAACTCTTACAGGCAGCATTATCTGGCTTTGCATTTTGCTCAACAGTTTACAAAAGTAGAGTAGATTTTCTGTTACTTTAATGAAAAGTTAATCGGATTACCCTACAGACGATGCCTCATATTTACCTGAACTCATAGTGCGAGGCTGTTCTCCTCCTTCTCCTTGTGAGCCGACGTCTCCACCTTGTTCACGCGCCCCCGTTTGAGGCTCTGCGGCTTCCTGACCCGGCCCTGGCTCCTGCTCTCGGTGGTGCAGGCTGGTCTGCGCCACAATGGAGCGGTGCAGGTCCAGCTCGCTGCGTAAGGTGACGTTGAGCTCCTCGTTGCTCCTCAGCTGCTCCTGCAGCCGCCGGTTCTCCCTCTGCAGACGCTGCAGTCTGCTGGCGGCGTCTCTGTGAGGAGACGCGCCTTTCTCGGGAGCGCCTCCTGCAGGACAGACGGCTGCTCCCGAGTTCTCGGCAGAAAGCTGCTGGCCTGAACAGAAGCACGAGGAAGTTAGTTAATCATCCAACTTTAATTAAAAATGTCCTAAACTAATATTTCTGTACACTTTGATCCAGCTTCCAGAGGCGACTACAGGGTGTTCGTAACACGCTTTGTTTAACTTTGCTCCTTTTTTTTTTCCCTAAGAGGGAAACACAATTTGAGGACTGAACCAGATAGGTGCCACTGAATAATGCAACTTTGAGAGGCGGTGGACTGAAACTGGACACCTGCTCTAGCTTTGGTCATCCAGCACAGCTCAGTGGAGCAGAACGGACCTGAGTGGAAAATAATTGCCATGTCAGACAGAAACTAGACAGGGTGAAGGACTGGAATGATCATAAATGACGTTACACCAGGCAGGAAGTGGAGACGCATGCATTTTTAAATCACTTGCATTATATCTCTCCAACCACTCTGACACCAAAGACTGCACTTCACACCTACAACTATCTCCAAGATTTAAAGGTCGTCTTACTATTTCACGAGGAAACTCACTGTGCTCTCTGCTGCCGCCTCGTGTGGTGCTGCTGCCGCTGTGGCAGGAGGAAACCGTCACGTCTGAGCGGCTCAGGTCGGACTGGGAACTGCGGTGGCTGCTGGGAGTCTGACCTCTGACCTGACTCTGGAGGCTCTGGATGAGGCGATTCTTGTCCTGCAACTCCTTAGCCAGTCTAGAAGAAATCAAGTCAAATTCAGTGTGTGAGTGTTGGCTCTTCTGTAAAAGTTCATACACTTAGAACCTCATCACTGGCTCGGTCATTGTGTAGATAAGGTATTTATAAATGCTTTGACTAATATCAAGTTGTATTTTAGTCCTATTTTTACCTGTATGGGTATGTTCGCTCATTGTTACATTGTCTTTTAATTGGGTTTTGACATCTGTACTTGTATGATTTGTAATTGTCGGTGTCCAGGTCTCTCTTGAATTTTTTATTTTTTTACTCTCAATGAGACATACCAGGTAAAATAAAGGTTACAAACAAACAAATACACTTTGTTTTATCTGGATTTTATGTGATAGAGCAACAAAAAGTGGCACAGATTTGTGAAGTGGAAGGAAAAATATCCATGGTTTTTAAACATTTATATAACAAAAAAAGTCTTGACTCATCTTTTCCGAGTCAATACTTTGTAGAAAAATATTTTTGCTCCAATTACAGCTGGTAAATCTTTTCCTAGTCCATCTGGGGACAAACATTTGTTTGTCATCTTTGCTAAATATCTCAAAAATTAGCTACACTAAAAAAAACAACAACTTAAATGCAACTTTCTTTCAGCAGCAGCTTTCCTCTTGCCACTCTACATATAAAATACATTGAAGGTCAGGGTTGGAACTTGATAAAATATGAAAACATGACAGTGGAGCAAAAAAAAAAGAAAAAAAAAAGAAAAAACAGCACTCAAAAAAGCGAGAGAGAGAAATCAGAAGGCGGTGGAAGACTAGTTGACGTTTGGGGGGAAAACACACAGCTGGAAATCACCACAGCAACCGTCATGCTGTGCATCTGAATGAAACCAACTCACAGGTCCAGTTGGTCCCTAGTGCATTCAGCCAGGCTGAGGTTTTGCTGGACCAGAAGCCTGATGTGCTGCTGCAGCAGCTCTCTCTCAACGTCAAGCTCCAGACGCAGGTAATCTATGTCCTGCTGGATTCTACACAGGCTGTCGTGGGGATCGATCCCGCTCTCTTCGTTAGAGAGAGGCACCTGTTGATGCTCCTTAAGGCTGTTGCCATTAGTAACGGGTCAATTTTCATCACACTAACTGAGGAAACATTTTTAAACACTTGAACAGCTGTGAAAAGTTTTTAGTTCTCTGGAAAAGCTAAATAATTACAATACTGATCTAATGGCGAACATCGGCTGGGTGGAGCGGCCTCTCCAGCTTGGCTTGAAACACCTTCATCAGATATCAGTGACAGTTTTAGCTTCACCTGGTTCAAATTTTGTAAATAAAATCTTCTATTAAGCACATTTTGGTATGCAATTATTAATCCAACAAAAAAAATAAATAAACGACAGATTAGTAGAAATTATGCAGAACGTTGGATATTCATTTCATTTCTCAAATCCAACCCTACATGCCTGTTGAATTTTATTACTCCAAATATATAAGTTATAAATGTTACTAGCATGTTAGTTACATTTGTTACTGTGCACTATTTTATTTTATATTTGTATCATGTTCGAATAAAATTTCATTTCATTTCAAAAAAATTTCATTTCATTTAGATAGCGTGATAAATATGTAGCGTACCTGCGAGACAGTTCTAAAGCTGCAACATCCTCACTAACCGGATGAGATTCTTCTGGAGGACAGAAAAAGAAAAGCATTTGTCACGAACAAATCAGAAATAAATATCTGTTTGTGCTGGCTTCTAGCTTTTAGACAAATAACTATGAAAAATAGCTCAGTCATAACTTTGTATAACTCATAAATATAGATATTATTTTCAGTACTGACTCCCAAGTACAGTTACAATGTGAATGGCTCATTGCTTTCCCACTACAATGCAAACGGTTTCCTAGACAGTGACCACCTTTGTCCAGCCGGCCCTCCAGCTTGTCCAGAAGGCTCAGACTCTTGTTCAGCTGCTCCTTCACCACCTCCCCCATGTAGTAGTCCACTTCTCCAGAGTGCAGCAGGTCTTTGAACGCCTTGCTCAGCTCCTCCAGCTGGCGGCGCTGCAGCACTCCCAGCCTGCGGCTCTCCTTGATTTGCTCCCTCAGCTGTGACAATTCTCTGGCCTGAGACTTCACCAGAGAATCAAGCCTGTCAAGTGGTAAAAACATGACAAATTTGTTTACGACGTTCAAGATTTGATCAATAAATGGAGTATATTTTTGCCGAAACGGCGCGATGAGCCGTTACCTAGCAGGTGACGTTGAGCGGCTGCGGGTTTGATGCAGCTGTTCATTTGTGCTTCGGTTCAGCGTTCTCTCTTTCCACAGGTCGATATTCACAACACCGGCTCTGTCCGTAGCCGGCTGGTTTTCGGCTTCCTTTTTCCCACTCGGCTGCCCGACCCTTTCTTGACCGCAGTCCGCTTTGTGTGCGCCGTCTTTCTCCCTGACAGCGAGCGGATCGGAGGTGTTTGCAACCACGTCGCTGGAGAGGGAGTTTCTGTGCAGGAGGCTTTGCATTTGCAGGATGACTTTTGCCTGGTTTTCCAGGTGGGCTTTCAACTCTCTGACTTGTGCCTGAAGCTGCAGAGGGTCCTCTGAAGCCCCGAACTCATCATACATCTGTAGGTTTTTCAAGCTGACCTACGTAGACACAATGGGTGGTAGATAAAAGCTTAACTCAGCAGACTTATTCACAGAGAATGCATTACAACTTAAAATAATCAACGAGCAACATCAAGACTAGGGCTGGGCATTAATACTGGAATAAAAATCATGATTTTACCAGAAAAAAGTTGTAATCTTAGGAGAATTAAGTAGTAACTTTATGAGAACTATATGAACAAAAAAAATAAATAAAATGAGGAATGTTGAACATCTTATGAAGTTAGTCTTTGGTATAAATTTTACAGATATGGAAATACTTAATATTTTAACACATTATTATCAGTAGCTTTCTTTTCTTAAAAACGAAAGCGAGAAAAAAAATCTATTAAAATCGGAAATCAGACCTGGTATAAAAAAACATCTGATTTTATTTTTATTCCACATCTCCCAGTCCTAATCAAAACAGACGGCGCTGGGCTAATGTTAGTGTCTGGAACTATTGGACTGGCACTTAAACTTAAATATCCTGACCAAGGCAATCAGTGGAATTTAATCATGTTTCATCGGTAAAATGGCCAACATCAAAATGCCTACTTTGGCTGAGCTGAGAGCCGGGGAACTTGGGTAAGGAGTGCTGGAGTTTGAGTCCAAGTTCTCGGTGGAGGAGAAGGCGGCATGTTCATTTTTCAAGAGCGAAGGCAGGCTGGACGCACTGCAACTGGGGTTCACCCCCACCTCTAGATCTGTGAAACAGAAATACAGACATTTAAAAATAAAAAGGGACACCTTCATATTCAAAATAATTAACCATTTGATATGCAGCTCGACTTTATCAAGGCAAGAAATCAAATTGAGAGGTTAATAAGTGCTTGAAAAAGACATCCCCGAACCACAGAGTGAAACATGCAAGAACCGATCAGTGAACATTTTTACTTTTAAGGGAGCTGAGGGGGAGAGTGCAGGAGAAATCCAAAGTTAAAACCAGAAAAACAGGCTTTGTGTGTTATGTGACCCGATTTGGAAAAGGAAAAAAAAAAAAAAAACAAAACACTTTTTGCTTTTCCATCCTCATGCGCACAAATAGTGAAAGAATCTACCCACATGTGAGATTAGTGTCCACGCAGCAGACAACATGCAGAGTCTGCCTATAGACTGTCTACCTGTGCTACTGCTCTCTTCCCTATCGTTCTCACTCTTGCCACTGGTTTCGTAACCCAGGTCCTGCAAATCCACCTGCACGCTTTTGTGTCCCTGCTCAGGAGCGGCTATTGGAAGCAATACATTTCATGTTAGACAGAAATCCTTGAGGGCACAGGGAAGATGGAGTATTAGGGCCATACTAAGAAGAACAGTACTGTCATAAAATGATGACAATACAGTCATAATACTATAACTATGACTTTATTATGGTCAATTTTATGACTTTCTTCTTGCATTTTTATTTCTTCTTCGTGTGGTCCTGATACTCCATCACATTTACAGAGTCAGAACATTCAATTCAACATAAGTTATCTAACCTTTTCTGATAGTTTCTGTAGAGGATGTGCTGGTAAGAGCGGTGGCCAGTTTCTCCTCCAGGTTTCTGTACGCTTTCTTTTTCTCCCTCAGAGCCTTATGTAACGTCTCCAGTTGGAGCTTAACATCTGGTGGTAATCCCTTGTCATCGTGTTCGACCCAGCGGACCTCGCCCTCTCTTATGTGACCTCTCTCTAGCTGCGCGCAGGCCTGGAGGTCACTTATTCTTCGAGAGTAATCGCTGAGAACCTTGTGAAGGTGACAGAGATCCCAATAGAGCTTCAGCTCTTTTGTTTCCAATGAGGCAGAGGACAGGTTGCTGCTGCTTCCTTGCTCTCCAGATTCAGTCAGTTTGCTTCTCTCTTGAAGCGCTCTCTGAAGATTGTCGAAATCTTTCTGCAGGCTGGCGTTTAGTTCTGATTTATCGGAGGTCGGGGAGGCTGTGTTTTTACAGTGGCCGGCTAACGAGGAAACAGCAGCTTCTGTTGCACTGAAGCACTTCAGTACGACGCTAAACATTTCTTGATTTAAATCGGGATTATGACAACCTCTCTTTGTACTGTCGTCATCCCTCGACTCGTCATCTTCAAGCAACTCTGTAGTTCCACCTCCTTGCCTCCAGGTGGGGCCATTTAAATGAGAACCGTCACGCTGTGCAGCTTCATTTGCAGCCCTTAATTGCTCCTGGAGCTCTGCGTTTAGCTTACTTTGTTCTAAAAGGGCTTTTTGCAAAGAGTCTGCATGCTGCTGCAGCTCAAGCATAGAGTTCTCAGTTTGGCCGCTGGCTTGATCTGGGCTATCTCTGTGTGAGTGTGTGTGAACCTCATGTAAAGCGCCCTCTATCCGTGAGGAGAGACCATCCGTTTCAGGTTTCTCATCTTGGCTCTGAGAAGAGGCGATGGCTTTCTCCGCCATGCTCAGGAGCTCAATGAGCTGGTTGTTGAGCTCTTCCTTCTCCTGCAGTGCTTTCTGCAACTCCATGCATCTACTGTGGAGGTCGACGTCAGAACCCACAGAGCCAGAACTGGGGTGCGGACCAAAGCTGCTCTGGTTGTCCAGACTGTAGGCCGTCAGATAAGCGATGGTGGATTGCGCAGCCTGCAGGGCCACAGCGTTCTGGGCATTCTGTCTCTCCCTTTCCTCCAGTTGAGCATGCAGCTCCTGCAGGTCGCTGAGCTGCTCCCTCATCTTATTTATCAGGACCTCCTTTTCCTGGCATTCCTGGTGGAGGAGCTCGAGTTGGGAAAGAAGAGCAGATTCGCTGTGGGCGTGATCCACCGGCGCTCCGGGGTCAGAGCCCTCGTCTGACTCTGCAGGGCTGCAGCTAGTGTGTGAGTGTCTGACGGTGGAGGAAGGGGAAGCGCTGGTTTGCGGTGCTGAATCTGAGTTGGTATGCAGCTGCTGGTCAGAACCAGAAACGTCTTCCAGAGCAGAGTGTTGCTGTGCGTCAGTCTGCGTCGGCTCAGAGGTCACAGACTGCCTGCCAGTGCTGCCCTCTGCTCTGAGCCTCACAGGCACAGGGAGGCGAGACTTGACACCAGCCTACGTTGGAAACAACACAAATCAAGTAGATGTTAGAAGCACTGCTAGTCAGAGCTAATGAAAAGAATATATTCTGCCTTTATATTTACAGAACTGCATAAAACTTGCCCTGTGTCTGGTGACATGCTGCTTTGGAGACTTGTGGTATGTTTTACTTTGAGGTTGCGGATACTCATCTGCAGAGCTGACATTAGTGACGGCGGTCTCGCTAGCCAACACTTTGCTTGATTTCTTTGGAGTTTGCTTTGGTGATTTAAAGATCGTGGAACCGCGTTTAGGATTAGACTGAAGCGTTTCCAAACTCCTCCTTAATTCAGCCTGCCCATCGCTGCTGTTCCCTGAGACGTCGGCGCTCTCTTTTTCTTTACACTCGGTGGACTTCTGTTCCTTCAGTAGACCCCACAGCTTCAGATTTTCTGATCGAAGTCGGTGTAGTTCCTCTCTGCAATTAGCAGCTTATGATCAGTGTGACGTTCAGTTAACAGAACGTGAAAAACAATAAGATCTTGACTTGACTAAACGAAAGGACCAACCTCTGATGCTTAGAGTTTGACACAAACCCTGCCAGCTCAGACGTCCGCGCCAAAGCGTCTGTGTTGCTTTCTGCACCGTCGTCGTCTCCGCTGTGTGACAGGGTGCTGTCAGAGTGAGCAGGCCCTCTACCCTGGCTGGACCTGCTGGTCATGTTTTCATCACCGAGCAGATTTCTAGATTCAGTCTAGAAGGAATTGGTGAAAATGGGGCCAAACAAATTTCAGAACATTGTGTTTGAAATTCCATTAAAAAAACTTTTATTAAATTAAGGATACTTCAAATTCACTATAGGTAAGTTATAATGCATTTTTAGGCAATATCTTATCTTATTTAAATAGGAAAATTTGTTTATTTTAATGTATTTCTAATATTGTATAGAAAGGCTGTACAATGAGACTTTTTTTTAATCTGAATATTCGATTAACTATTAGAATAATGGATAGGTTAATCAATAACTAACACAACTGACAGCTGCAGCCCTAGAACCATGTTAAATTTTCCTTCTACTTCACAAATATGGACTACTCTGTGTTGGTCCATGTCATAATAAAAATCACGCTCATTTGCATAACTGTGACAAGACAAAAAGTGAAAAATAATTTCAAGTATCAGTTAATATCTTACCTTTCTTAAGGTGCTTGTCTCTGTCTGGATCTCTTTATCTTGACCAGGAAGACGTTCCCTGTCAGTGTCACAGTGTGGCTGCCTCTCACAAATCTCCTGGAGCTGCTAGAGTAATGGGATGGGAGGCGAGTGTGACACATATGGCTTGATAAAAGAAAACTTAAAGAGGGAACAGAATCCATAAAACACTGCACAGCAACAGCAGAATGGCATGATGTGTCTAATGTGGCATGGTGAAGAGAAGAAGCCATTTCATGGGACACAAAGATAAAAAAAAAAAAAAAGACGGAGTGGTTAGGAAAAGGGAGGACAGAAAAAAAGGGCTGCTTCTACTATAAGCAAACAACTAACTTGTTAGAGAAACTAGACATTCAGCACTACAGACCAAAGAGACATCAGTAACAGGCTGAACAGAGCAGAGGTTAAGATGTAGGTTAGGAGTTCAGAAAGGAGCTAAAAAGGTGAATGTTAGACAATGACTTATGATTCAAGTAACTGACTGAACTTTAAACAAACTCTAAGTAGCAACAATTCCTCATTATCTAGGATTTAGTCAGACTATAAAAAATTCCTGTTGAACTCCATGTATTTGGAGCTCTCTTTTATGACCCCTAACCTGTTTGAACCGGCTTCTGCCGGTCAGATCTTTGTCTTCCCTTTCCAAAGCGTCCCGCTCTGACTTCTCCATTTGTGATAATCTGCTCTGCAGCTCATTGTTTAAACTCTGAAGCCCAGCGACATGCTCCTGCAAATCCAGCACCTGCAGCATAAAGGGAACTGCTGTCAAGATTCTTTTAATGTATCGTTTTGTTTACATTTGAAAAAAAAAAGAAAATCAACAATCCGATCTAACCATTACATTTAAATCCTGCAGCATACACATCTTTCCCCAAGTGCAGTTATCTCTCCACAATACATGCTATTGACATATGCATTATATTTAGCTAGTTTAGTAGACTGTTTTACCAAAATCAACTATTTTAAATACTACACACCGTAAAGAAGGCGATATTTTTTGGTCTAATATCTCTAAAATTAGTCTAAAATAAGCCTAATAATAAAGTTCTAGCATGACAAACAACCAAAACACATGAGATCAGTCATATGTGGATGTTTTAGCAAACCTGGATTTACGGTGTCTTTTGTGTATTTTAAGTTGTTCACAATCAGTGCTAATAATCTATATATCAATGTATTCCAAATGCACTTCACTTCCTAAAAAGTTGACTCGATTTAATAAAGATTATTTGTTTTGCATCTTTATTAAATCCATTTCATATTCAAGTCATATAGTGCGTGCTAATTAAGCAACCACAGAATAATATACAGGGTTCAGAGACTTTTCTCACAGTAAAATTCAAGCACTTTCCAAGATAAGTTTTCAAACTTTTCCAGCACCTCACTTTAGAAGTAAAAACAATGCAAATGAACTAAAGAAAACAGTTTTAGTTCACTGTTTTATATCATGTATTACTGTCACTAATAATCTCTTGGTATAGTATTCTACATTCTACAGCAGGGAGCAGGTAAACTACAATATAACAAAATGTCATCAAATGTCTCTTTTACACCAACCCTTTACACCTGACTGGTCTGAGAAAGTTACAAAAAATCTCAAAAGAAAAGAACGTTTTCTGGCAATAAGCAAATAGAAGTAACTGTTTTAACAAAAGAAGTAACAAAAGAAATTTGGTCTGATTTAACTTCAGACAAACAAACAAAAAAAAAAAAAAGTGTGTGATTTTTAAAATATCTTTAAATATTTGGTATGAGCCTCACCTTCTGCTGAAGTTCCTGAGGAGAAAGCTGAAGGGAGCCATCATCCGGCCCTTCTCCCACACAGATGCTCATGTAAGAAGTCTGATCTCCAATGAAACTCAAAGTTTCACCTGGACACGAAAGCCGGCGTTTAAATCTCACAAGCAGAACAGTGGAGAAATCATTACAGTGTGTGTTTTCAGTCCTACCACCATGGCTGGTTCCGCCAACTCCTCCTCCACGGTTCTGAATTGCTCCCAAGCGAACCTGCAGCGACGCGTTCCAGCGCTGGGCGTCCTCAAGCTGATGCCTCATGCTCTCCAGTTCCTTAGGATCAATGAGGTCCATACCTGAGCAGATCCAAACGCAAGTTTATTTACAACTCCACCACCTTTCTATTTAGATTTTTAGTGGAGGTAACATTTCAAAAACAACCTGAAAGTGAAGCATATTTTGCATGTTTACATTTAGAATAAATTTTAGCAAGAAGTTAAAATGAAGCGTTTAAATTTCATAGCTATTAAAGTACTGAAAATCTGCATGGAGATTAGATCAGATGGGGATATTTTCTTGGAATAATTCACATTTTCGGAAAATGAGGGGGTGGGGGAAAATACAATAAGACTTCTTTGATTTTTACAATAAATTAGTAGCAAATCCCCCAAAAAATGCTAACTCTATTAGTGATTATATTCCCACATTCTCATTTCAGACGAAAAACTCTAATTATAAACACCACCACAGAGGACTATAAAAATACAGCTTTTTAATTTTTAGCTGCATACAGATTATAATGATTATGCAACTAAAAGTTAAAGTAAAAAGTCATCGGAGCCAATTAGCCCGAGTCGTCTGTGCTGCAGTCTGGGAGAGTGTAAGCCACGGCTGCTTTACTCATGGCTGACCTATTTCTACACCTGCTGCCCTCTGGATAGTGCTGTGGGAGGAGCATGCGCTTAATCTGCCCGCTGGCATGAGACACGCATGCATGCAGACACTTGAGCTACGATGCTTAGACAACAACCTCAGCCCTCAGAGAAGACTTAAATCAGGCTGTGTACTGAAGTCGTGTTATATTTGAGTGTCTAATGGAAGCAGAGCTGAAACGATTCACTGGATTAATCGTGATGAATCGATTACTGAAATAATCATGAAATTAATGTAGTAATCGATTAATCGTTAACTAGAGTATGCAAATTAAAAAAAAAATCTAATTTCACAGAAAACAGGGTAGTATTTAAGCAAAAACTGAAAAAGTATATGAATTTTGCATTTATGATGCCTTTTGCTATCCAATTATTGATCAGTTCATATAAAATTAATCAACAGATCAGCTCTAAAGTGTCAAGGAGAAAGTACTGAGCTTTTCATATGTTGATTTTTCAGTCTTTGCTACAAGTGAATAAGTGTTCACTAAAGGAATGCCGTTACTGTATTTCAAGCAACAAAACGTTTATTTACTCATCTAAAAAAGGAATCGAATTTCTTATTTGCATCTTTTAGTATTTTTATAATACTGATTAAACAAGGCTTTCATGAACAATCTGCTGAATGTGCCAATTTTATTTTTTTTGAAACCTGAATAATCGTTAGAAAAATCAATATGTTAATATTCGCAGCCTTACATGGAAGTGTGAACTCTGCATGCTATGAAACTTTCAGGGTGAGGATTTATTTATTCCTTTCTGCTCAATTTCTGATTTCACCAGAAAAATACAACAAACATATCAATCTTTCACTGAAGCTGTTATATAATAATGTAACAACAGATGGTTAGAATGGGTAGATTAGTGAAGCAATGCAGATGGAGAGGTGATGTGTACACAAGCATTTGAAATGAACAGTTCACTCCGACAGTGGAGCAGAAAAAAACATAAAGCAACAGAGGCATTATTTTTATTTTATTTGTAATGGGTTTCGGGAGAACACATGTATTTAGAGACAGTGAAACAAGTTGCAATTCAGGTACAGACAAAGACATGCAGATGAAAAGATGATTGGGTACAAAGCAGCAGACAAACAGAGCAGACAGATGAGAGGAGGATGGAGCAGATGTGCATGAAGCATTATAACAAACAGGAGCCACAAGCTTTTCAGCCAGATGTGATGTGAGTCATTTGTACAGTGAATTAAAACAATGTAAAAATACAACAGCCGTGTTTGTATTTCCTAGTAGCTGAGTACACACTGACATTAAGCTGTTGTTTCCCCACCACGCCTTGTATTTTCTGTGTTTAATTATCATGATCATCTAGAGCCCAGTGTGTTTCACTGCACCTTCTCTGAGTTTGGCTCTCTGTATCTCTCTCTCCAAGTCATCCCTGAGCTCCTCATTAGTTTTGACGCTGTCTTCTAGCTGCTGCCTGAGCAGCTGAACTGCTGTCAGTTCCAGCTGCAGAGCATGGAGACGCTGGCCACTGGAAAGCACAAGAGGATCAACAGAGTTAACACCCACACAAACAACCTGAACGTCCCCAAATTGTTTACTTTGCAGTGATTTACCATGCACCGATTAATCAGTCTGTGAATGAAACTGGCAAATTTTTGGCAGGTCAAATATTAAAAAAAAAAAAAAGAAAAAAAAAAGTTTTTTTTCCTTGTTTATTAAATGCCTTAAAAACTATAAACTATTACATTTTCACTCTGTTGGTACATTGAAAAACATCTCTTTAATGTACATTTTTCATATTTAAATCAGGTGCAGATCAGGGATATGTTGCTTTAATACATTGGCATAATCTTTTAATCCCTTCATATTTAGTTGGATTAAAAACAACCAGCTCTATAATAAACCTTCAGCACATTTTTTTTCTTCAGTCAGTTTCTGTTAAATTAAACACAAGCACAATTCAGATTGTATGGACTATAGAGTTTTAGGCCAGAACAAGAAATCGGTGCATCAACCCCAATATGTTTTGCGAACATATTAAGTCACTTTTTATCATTTTGCTTATTAAAAGATATAAAGCAGCTCATTCCACCTCTTCTTACCTATCCGGCTCCTTCACAGTCCGAACCAAACTGGAGTACAGCTGCTGTTCAGCTCTCAGGGCTTTATGTAGAGCATCATGCTCCTGCTGCAAGGCCGAACGATGGGGCAAAGCCTGAGGACAAAAACAGGAACCAGCTTACTAGTGAGTAAAATGTTGCTACACATTTGATGATGAGCCAATTAAAGCTTTACGTCTTGCTGGCTGTCTCCTCCTATCATGGTTATCTCTCTCTGAGGCAGTGCAGGTAGGGATCTGTCCATGTTGGAGCCAATCAGATGGTCTTGAGTAGAATCAGTCCGGCTGTCACTTCCCTGGCCAAGGCGTTGATGGAGAACCTGCTCAAAAATCAAAAAGGAACCTTGATGGATGTCTAAAGAACACAAAGCTTGAAGTCTATCTAAAAAGAAAAAAAAAAACTTCCTTTAATCCCAGTTACTATTTGCTTTAATCACCAACAAATTCTCAGGGCTCCTACCAACTTCAAAATGAAATACTTCGCAGCATTTCTGGCTTGTTTTTAAAACAAAAATAAAAAAAGTTCCCAATAATTTATGTCAGACTTTAAATATGGAATCTTCAAACACTCTGAAAATTTTTTGTAGGATTGAACAAAAGATTATAGGAGCAAAGAAAGGGCGGATAAAAGGACTCAAGGACGGAAGGATTGGTGGATTAATGGAAGAAAGGGAGACAGTAAAAAAACAGGTCCAAGGAAGGACACAAGGAAAAGTTAAAGGCAAATAAACCGATAAATGAACATATGGATGAATGTGCATCACATACATAAAATCCAGAATAAAAACCAGACCAACTGAAAAAAATAAAATGAAGTAAAATATTTATTTAGACTTTTAAATCTAAATAAAACTCCGTGTGGGATCCCCTACCAGGCATTCATCTCTTACATTAATAATCTCATCCTTGGTCTTCAGTGTAGCAGTGAGGGAATCGATGTTTGCAGCTTGACCTTCACTGCGACCCTGGAGCTCGGACAGCAGTGACTGGAGATCAGCCAAAGAAATCTGGAAGTGAAAATAAACGAGCAGAATAACCAATAAATAAGCTTCTGCTAACATTACCCCAACACTGGATGTGAAAATGTGCTTCCTGCTCACAGACCTTCAGTTCATTTTCTCTCTTCAGGGCTCTGTTCAGTGCTTCAGTTTTCTGAGCCAACTCTTTCTTCAGGACAACAACCGTTTTCTTGGAGACTGGAATGTTCTCCTGATTGTCCTCGGTGTTTCTCCTTGATAGCTCGGCTTCAAACGAGACAAAACAGAATCAAACGTAGGATCAATACAAAGACTAGGTTTAAACATCCAAAATGAAGATTTAAAGCAGACCCAAGTCTCACCTTCTCTCTCATCAAGTTTCTCTTGCATAATCTGAATTGTTTGCCTGAGCTCCAACACGTGATCTCCGTCGGCCTTCTGACTTATCTCTGCCAAGAACTTGTCCCTCTCCTGACCCCGCTGCAAAAGCTTCTGCAGAATAACATTACAACGCATAAAGATAATATCTGACTTTTCTTTTAATGTAAGTAACCCAACAAATTATGTTGTTCATGTTTTGTGGACATTTCAAGTCGACAGCTTAACAGCTGTAAGGGATCTTACGTCAATGAGGCCGTCTTTCTCCACAAGTAGGGTTCTTAGTTCTGCCGTCTCTAAATAACTCTCTTGGGTTGTTGACGAGCTTTTCCTCTCAGCTTTGGCAAGCTCCTGTTGCTTATCAGCCAACTGCTTCCTCAGTTCCTGAATCTCCTGAGCACGCTCAGACAGCATGCGGTTGAAGTGCTCTGCAGACTCCTTAGGAGAGAAAACGGCAAATAAACGCAATCGGTAGGTTAGACTTGTTTTTCCCCACCGCTCCATAAACAAGTCTTTTTTATTATTATTATTCACTACATTCCCAATGCTAAAGTATCTATAGCTGATCTTTTGTAAAAAAAAAAAAAAAGGTTGACTAGACAAAACATCGGAAGGTTGGAAGGACAGACAGATGAGAGAATGAACTGATGTATATTAAACAAAGAACGGATAGCCAGATAGAAGACTTTTTATACATTGGGATCCAACTAATGTCTGAAAATCCAAACATTTTCGGACTCTAATTTACTTCTTTCAAAACATAAATGCCTGGAAAATAATTTCTCAGAGGTCAACATCTCGCATTCAATAGCATCTCTCCTTTGTGGCTAAACACAAACAATCATTAAGAGCCACAGTGCAGCACAAGGAGACCAAATTCAGTTCTTCAAACTATATACTAACAAAAGCAAAAGTTTTGGCTGCCAAACTCTGGTAGAGTTGACACAATTACCCCCCCCAACATCTACAGGGTAGGAAGTAGATCATGTTCAGTAAAACACTATTCCTATATGTAAATTATTACTTGGAACAAAAAACGGAAGTGACAGGTAACAGGTTAAGAAACCTGATAATTTAATTTAATGCACATAGAAATAAATTTTATTCAGATGCGCAAAACTAATCGAGATCAATAAAAATGGAATGACAAATCTGCTGCCTTTTTGAACACAAATAATATCTGAAAATATAAAATAAAATTGTCTAAATCTGAACTACATATGGCATTCTCCCGGTGCTACCTACAATTCAGCCAAAAAATATTTTGGAGAGTGAATGAGAGCAATTCTGTAACATCTGTAAAAAGCCAGTCCTTTTAACTTGCCTGATTTCTCCCTGCAACAAATATCTTTTCCTCAGCAAGTCAGAATCTCTCCTTTGGCCTACCTGAGAAAACCCTGCATCATCAACTTCACTGCTGCTGGCCTCTGGTCTATTATCTCCTTCCTGATTTTGGTCTTTCTATTGTGACAATAAAGACTTCTTTTAAATATGTGGAAAGCAACAGTGAGTACAACTTCTGTACAGAAATGAAAGATTCCTGGCATTAACTAACTAGCAATGAATGTAAAATAGACATTATCTTGTTAACTAGCTTAATAAGATATACTGGGATGGATTGTCTAGTCATCATTTAGCAAATATGATCTGCATGAAGCAGCATTATTCAACTTATACATTTGTTTGGAAGAAAACTACAATTTTTTTTTTCTCTTTTGGCTCTGGTTAGTTGCTGAACATGGCACACAAAAGCGGTGGGAGGGGAGATGCCCCATGCTACGCCCCCCACCAGTTACGCCTGTGCACTGACCTTAAGAAGCTGGTCCTTGCTGTTAATTGTAGCCAACAGTCCCTCCACAGCGCTCTCATTGTCATCTATTAGTCTTTCTCTGGCTTTCACAGCCTCAGCCAGCATTGCTTCTGTGACCTTTAACCTCTGGCCCATCTGCTCAGCCAGGTCCTGAGCATGACTCTGTGAGTGGTTCAGAACGTTCTTCGCCATTTCCTACACAAAGCGACAGATTTAGAGACAATGCAGACCAGGCTGAAACTAGACAGCTGTGACGACTGAAAGTTAAAATCTCCACAGCTGAATGTGGATCGAAGACGAAAAATAATTTGGTAAACTAACTTCCATATCTTTAGTCTTGCCCTCTAAAGAGAGTTGTAGCTGGTGGATGATGGCGTCTTTCTCCCTCAGTGATCTGTTCAGGTTATCTTCTACATCTTGCTTGGCTCTCTGCAGGTTCTTCAGAGTGTTGGCAAGATGTTGCAGCTCCACATCTTTCTCCTTGATAAGACTGTCAAAGTTCTGCAAGAAAAAATTTAATTGCTATACATCGAGCACATTCAGGTTACGATTTTTACACAGTCAAATATATATATATATATATATATTTTTTTTTTTTTTTTTTTTTTTTTAAAAGCTACTTACATTGATGGTTTCCTCATTATGAGTGAGCAGGTTATTGAGCCGGTCCAAGTCCCGTTCCTTTTCTCTGAGCAGCAGCTGCAGCTGATGGATCTCATTGTCCTTCTCCTCAATGGCAGAAAATTTGTCATCCAGAGCTTGCTGTTGGAGAGCAAACAAAAAAAAAAGTGTCAAAAATCTAATTATTGTCCGTCTGGTGAGCAGATAACATTAAAGGCATCCCAACCTCCAGGGCGCTCTCATTTTCTTTTAGCCTTTGCCGCAGCTTGGTGAGCATGCCGTCGTTACTGCCGGGGCTTTTGCTTTGCTCCAAGTCTCTGACCATGTTTATGTATTCCTGATGAACAAGAGTTAAACATAAGTTTCAGAGTTCCAGATCTTTTTTGAAAATGAAAATCAAAGAGATCTTTTGGTTAAACATAGATTGCGTCACCTGTAGCTGCTGCTCTTTATCAGCCAGTGTGGTTGTGAGCCTCTGGATGGTGACTTCATGGCTGTGCAGCTTTCTTTTGGTTTGTTCCAGCATCTCCTGGTATTGCTGTTCCAGAGCACTTTCCCGTTCCTTCATCTCACTGTTCACTTTTTTCAGCTGATTGGCGAGATCCTGGGAGAAGAAAATAATCACATGAAGAGAAATTAGATTTTTTGGGGGGGGGAGGAAAAATGTAAAGACAGTAAATGCCTTTATGCTACTTTACGTTTAGGGCTTTGTCTCCTTTCTTTTTCTGTTGCTGCATGTCTTCTAATTCCATCTCAAGTTGGTCCTTTGACTGCTGCAGGTCAGCAAGTTCTTGTTCTTTCCTGTCCAAGGCACGCTGTAGTTTTTGGGCTTCGAGCACCTTGGTGTGATGCTCCCCTTGGAGTTGGGCCAACTCAGCTTGTTTTTCCATTAACAGGCTTTGATGCTCCTCTACTCCCTGAATACAATTTTTAAAAAGTAAAATTTAAGACTGCCTTTTTTTTTTTTAACCAATACAGAGACGCACTAAAAAAATCAATTGCTGATGTGAATCGGCTGACAGGATGAGATGTAAAAGCTACAGTAACCACTAAATTAAGACACTAAAACAGTTAAAAATGTCCACTATTATTTATTTAAAAATAATAGTAAAGCCTTTTTTTTATAGCGACTGCTCTCTGCTATATGTGCCATGACTCTGCCTGTGTTCATAATATAAATAATGAATGGTCACTTAAGTTTTTAATGTTATTCTAAAAGAGCAATCAGAATCAAACTAAATCTATAAGCTGATCAAACCTGTACTAAATTGTTTTTGAAAAACACTTCAATCTGACCAAAGTATCTTAAGAAACTTGTGAATATACAGATCTAGAGGGAAGAGTGAAACCTCCATGTAGAGTAAAATGAAGGATCGATGTTTTAGTTTCTGTAACACAGTAGGAACAACATGCCTGGTATTTCTGCAGCTGGGCTTTATGTGCAGCCTCTCTGGCCTTGGCCAAAGCATCATCTCTGTCCTCAATCTCCTGACAAAGTTCCTCAATCTGAAAAATGCACAAATTCATTTTAAGAGCATGGTATGACTTAAGAGTGATAGAAGACGGTGTCGGTTCTTAAATATATCTTAACCTCTTTTTCCTTTTCTCTGAGGACCTGGGTAAGCCCTTGGATGGTTTTATCTCTCTTCAGAGCGTTTTTCTTCTCTGTGTCAAGGTCAGTCTCCTTCTCCTCCAACGTCACAGACAGGGTCTATCCACAACAGACAGCAAATTATGTTACATAACATATTTCACATTCAGTTATTTAGGGAACATGTGGCAGAATGTAATGCCTCTTGTACCTTGTTGTGATTCTGTGAATCCTCCAGTGTTTTTGTCATGTTTTCATTGGCGCTTTTCACCCGGTTGAGCTCTTCAGTCAGCATTTTATTGACGGACTCCAATCGATTTATATTGCTCTTCTAAATAATATCAAAAGACACACACAAAAAGAGAGAACAAAAATCAAATGAAAGAAGTTATTGCAAAGCATTCGTCACTTCACTTAAAAAGGCACAGATGAACCAAGACACCATTATAGACATTATCTACCTTTAATTTGACAGGGGCATATTGATCATTAAATTCCTCAGTGAGATCTTGCAGAGACTTCCATTCTGCCTCTCTGTTTCTTAGTTTGGCTCGAGTAATAGCAGCGCCAGCGTTTAACCTCCTCAGCACGGGAATACGACTGCCTGAGGGGGCAGACACTTGGTGCTTAGAGATGCAGCGCAGGAGCTGGATTAGGTCAGAGATTACAGACGGCTGACTTGAGGACCTGTGGAGCATCGCTTTTGGCTGAACTTTTCTTCTTGGGTCACTGTTGGTACCGTGCCCAGAAAGAAACAACTTTGAGTCCCAAAGTTTTCGCTTGTGAGGACGATCTGCAGGCTGGTCGGAGGAGAAGTCTCTGTTGAGAGACTGTAGAGAAGTGGAGTGACTTTTGAGTCCTTGCCTAGACAGCGTTCCCTTGCGCTGCACCAGATCAAGGTACATGCTCTGTGAGCGGTGACGTGTGCCACTCAGTCCGATATTCTTCATGCATCCATCTAGCCCAGCGCCTGATCCCAGTCTGCTGCTCCGAAGCCCCGAGCGGCCAGGTAGCACTCCTTTACCGACGATTCTATCCAAACTCACACACCTTCTCATGCGAATCTCCCCGTCAATGCTCCCATGTTCCCTGAAAAGCAGTCCTTCGTGGAGCGGCTGACACACGGCGTCCACATCGGGACTGCCAACCTCAGAGGACCTGAGGGGAGTCCTGGAGCGGGCACTTCCCCTAGAACTACTCCCAGGATTGTTTCTGTTGTAGATATGGACAATGCACTGGATCAGGTGTTCCTTCTCCGTCAGGAATTTCTGAATCTTATTGTTGTGCTCATCTTGCAACTGGTTGATATTAATATCACACTGAATAACCTTCTCCAGCTGGAACACACATTTTCCACAGAGGAATTCTCCACGACCATCACGGATCACTTCCCGACCCAACACGTGGGACAGGATGACCTGCAGCTTCTTCTTCCCCGATGAACTAAATATCCAGCGGCACTGGCTTCCCACCAGACGGACACCACATATACGACACGGGTCCTTCATGGAGCCTTGGATTTTCGACAATCGCCCGCTTCAGTTAAGTCCAGAAGACCTACGTCTGCCACATCAAGTGTCCCGAGACTTAATGGCTATCATCCTAACAGCTACAGTCCAGCCATGTTGCATTTTCTCTCTCTCCATCAGCGAGCAAGCATAGCGGCGAATGACCGAGTGCAAAGCACAATAAGCCCTAAGCCTTAATAATCCCTGCCTCCGCCTCTCTTTCACTCTCAGTCAGATCAAATCCTCTGAGGCTGCTGTAGTTATCTGTGGTGTAGCCAGGACATTTCAAAAGTACCTAGTACTACTCTACGCACATCAAGAAGCGTTCAGTCAATAAAACCATTCTTTGTAGGGATGGGCATTTATCGTTTATCATTTATCGTGATAAATTTCTTATAAGATTTTGATTTATTGTTGTTACAATAAATTCCAATCAATGATGATTTAAAATAATCATTAATTAACATTAAATAACACCATTAATCATTAATTAATTAAACTATCCTTATTGTCAGAATTGTATTTTTTTTCCACTGTTTGTTCAATGAGAGTATCAATAAATATCAATTCATTTAAAAATATGATTAAATGCAGTTACTGTGTGCACTTTAGTGATGTAAATTACACTTCTTTATGTGACTTGTGTCTGAAAAAAGCATATTACAAAGGGCATGTTTTTCAAGAGTAGCATTTGTGTTTGTGGGGCTATGATTGCTGTGCCGTGCAAAGAGTTAACTAAAAAGTAAGGAATAAATAATTCCTATCACTTTTATCATTATCACAAAAGAACCACAAAATATTGTGATAAAACTTTAAGTCCATATTAACCCAAATCCTATCAGAAACCAAGACATTAAAGATATTTATATGACGTAAATCCTTACATGCATCAGGCTGTAATTTAATGTTTTAGGCTCCATATGTTTCAGATTCAGACAAAAAAAGAAAGACACAGTTAAGTGTCAGCCAGCCACACTGAAACCCCAAATTTACTATAAAGACTGATGTCCCTCATTATTAAAGCTGAGGGGAAGATTAGCCCAAGGAGGCACACTAGTAGACAAAAGCAAGACATAAATCCAGCAACTAAATGTTTCCAGAGACCCAAACAGCAAACCTTTGTTCCTTAGAACACTGCCTGTGGGCATTTACAATTTATATATTTGAATGATCTTGCATGCTTTTTCACAGTTAAGATTTTTGTTGTGTTTTGGGTATCTTGCCAAAAACACATTAAAGGTCTGATATGACAAAGGAGGCGAAACGTTTGAGAAAAATCACAGTAAGTGGTCAGATAGGAATCAATGTCACTGTGCCAAAGAAGTTAAACATTTTCTTAAAGAGTTTATAGAAATATCTAAAAATCACCAACCTCTTGGTCTGGTTGCGCTTTGTCTTTCTCTCTTTGAAGCTCATCCCTCAGTTCCTGGAAAGGATACACACAAGAGTCCTTTATAAACCCAAGAGTCCTTTTAATAAGCACTCTCATTACAGCCACTGGAAAAAAACTAAATATATCCGTGTTACTTCTCAGGATTGTAAAAGTTAAAGCATCAACCAGGTGCAGCTGATCAAAAGTATGTGATTAAGTGATAATCAGCAAATGTGTCAACCGGCCTGCCCAGCTAAAAACAGCCGTGACCTTAGAAAATCAACTGTTGCTGCCCATCAATATGTGAAAGGTTAGAAGACCATTTCCAAATAATTTGAAGTCAACAATTCTACTGTAAGAAAGATTATTTACAAGAAGAATGTTTATACAATAAACGCATAGGGAAAGTGGAGGGTCCAGCAAATTTCCCACAGTGATCATAACAGCACAATCGGGACATGACTAAATGTTTTTTTCTGAAAGATGATAGGGAAGAAAAACTTTCTTCTACTGCTACATTTTCTCCACGTCTTTAAGTTAATTTCAGATGACATGACAGAAAAAAAACTAATCTGTATGAGAAATTTTAATTCACACCTTAAGCTGCTGGTCCTTTTCTACAATAAGCTCAGAGAGTTGCTTGGTTGATTGCGGATCTGTCTGTGAGTCTCCGCTGTTGTGCTGTTGGATCAAAGCCTCCTGGTTCTTTACGGTGATCTTGAGCTGCTTGATTTCACTGAAATGAGTAAAAAACACAGTTTATGTATTAAATGTTCTGAACATGTTCAACTTTCATTTGGTTCTCAGGTCAAATGGGACGTTTTTCCCATTTGACTGCTAGATTTATTTCTAAATGAGTAAATATTTCTGTATCTCTTATTGATAACATTACACCTTCAAATAAATATGCTGTTCTTAAATGACAATGTACTTTCTGTTTAAAACATTGATACAGTTACAATGATCAATCCAAGCTAAAGACATTTGAAACTTTTTGATCAGTATAAGGGCTCCTGGCTCTGATTGGATGTTTCAGACCAGGTGGTGTATTTCACCACTTTTTACAGATTATCTGTCTCATATTATACTGTCATGACATGGTGATAGTTTTAAAGATTATGTAAAAAATATATATTTTTATAAAAGTTACATACTCCAGTTGTAATCTTATTGTTTCTTACTTGTCACTCTCCTGTAGAGCTTGCTGTAAATCCTGTACTGTTCTGGGGAGAGAAAACGGGGCATGGATGTCTGTTGAAGCAACAGCCTGAAGTTGCTTCTCCATGTTTATATTCTTAAGCTTCTCCTCTTCAGCAATAGCTGCCATCCTCCCAACCTCTTCTTCTGCTGCCTGTAAATTCTGCAAATATGGAAAAAGATGCTATTTTTTATGCAACTGTTCATTTCCAGAACTAATTAGGTTTATTAGCAAAACTAATGTTGATCTAGTAAAAATTATTTAAAAAAAAAAGAAAAAAAAAAAAAGAGAGAACTGAACACATTGTTTATATTGTTTATGACAAGTATTACATGATCTTTATCTTTTAAATTATTTTGGACTCACCTGTTCTAGTTCTGCTATCCTTTTGTTGAATACATCTCTTAATGCGTCCATCTCCCTCTGAGCTTGCTCTCTCACTCGCTGGGGTTCTCCCGATTCTCGACCCGCTAGACTTTCCAACGCTTTACTGGAATGAACGTTCACAGGTTAGCTCGGGTTAATTAGCACATCCATATTTAATAGTAGAAAATTTACAGCCCGCCGACATGAGTTTTCTGAAATACGTACGATGCAGACACAAGCAGCTCCTGTTTCTCAGCTAGCTCTCTCTTCATCGACTCCAACTCCACCTTAAGCTCAATGTTCTACAAAGAGCAATAACTTTATAAAGAGCAAGTTCAAGCAAACAAAAAATAATAATAATTCAAAGTTGAGATGCACCAATCAATCTGTCAGACATCAAACACTGAAAATTCTGATTATTCTCCTGTTCAATAAATGCATCATAACAAAGACCTCCCACTATTTTCAGTCAATGAATGCATCAACAAGATACAGTTTAGGGATTAATGCCTTGATGTAGACGCTGGAATAATACTTAATTTCTTTAGGATTAAAAACTAACATCATTATGAAGGAAAGTGCAGCATATTCTTTGTTTAATAATCCTTATAAAAAGAAGAACAATAAGTTAAAGTTTAAAATTGGCAGGTCAGATCGCACCAAAAATCTGGAAGCTGTTAAGGCCAGGAAAAGCCTGATTGGTGCAACTAATGAGGCTAAGGACAAAAAGGCTTTAAGATCCCATTAGATAACCTTAGGACTTTTAATCTAGATGATCTTTTGATCTGTTCCTCCAAACTCTTTCAACTTTAGTCAGAGGCATGAAATACGACACTGTTAGAATTGCGTAAATACCCTGGCACGATGTATTTGATACAAAATAAATAATACCGTTTTGAAAATGTCTTCAGTGGAGTCATCACATTTCTGCTGCATACGCTCCTCCATGAAGTAAATGCGAAGCTTCAGATTAAAGTTCTCTTTCTTCAGAGCTGTGATTTGCTGTTAAACATAAAGGTATCTGATCAAATCCTGTTACACATAAAATGCATTTAAGACATCTACGCAGCAACGAGTCAAATCTTTGAGACAATATTTGTGGGAAAAAAGTATTTACACAAGTGCATAAAAGGGGGCATGTGTGGATATTTTCAAAAGCAAGGGAGGCTTGTACGTGTTTAGCAGACTGTGCATCATTGTGCTGGAGGGTCAGAGCAGCGTACATCTGGTAAGTGGGGGTTGGGTGCACTGCTGAAGGGAGGAGGTAGAAGTCTGGACCCCTCTAAAAGCCTCGAATCGTGCAGCCAGTCTGAAGCGTGAGCCCAGAACCTGAACATGCATTCCATTCAAATGCTGAAATGCAGAGTTTAGCCCACCTCAACCCTCATCCTCCTACACACACGCTTCATCCTCCAAATGTCCATAAATGGAATGTCTTGGTTTGAAGAGAATAGTGGATCAAGTTCATAACTTGTTTTTCTAAAGCAGTAGGTTAAGGCATTATCTTTAAGCTAACACCATGCTTCTCGCGTATCATAATTACTTCACTACAGCGCAATGAATCATAAACAATTGTCTATATGCAAAAAAGAAAGTGTAAAGTCGATACATTTACTCACATTCTCATAGTCCTTCATGGTGAGAGCTTTGACGGGGGACATCTTTTCAGGAAACGACGGAGCTGAAGAACAGCAAACAATTTCACCACATTAAGCAAAAACTTCAGAACATTACTCATAACACACCCTCCTTTATTTCAAAGAGAAGGAAAGCAAAAGAGAAAGAAGTTTCTGGGTTTATTTTTTAAGTACGGAGACACAGGAGGAAAATCATTTTCTAAGGGCTTCCCTGCTTGAGCCAACTGAAGCAGCGAGCAGCTGATCATGTAACCGTACAACAACAAAACATTTCCAAACTCTAACTCTTGACTCACGATTTCTCCTGCTCAACAGGAACAGGCAGTGAATGTCTATCAAACAGGCTTTTACTTGCATTTTTTGTTACAAACATTAAATGCTTTTGAAATAAAAAATATATTTTAGAATTAAATTAATCTCTTCAGAAGGTTTAGTAGGAGTAGAATATTTTACAAAGTAAGCATTATATTGATTTTCACACTGAAATGAACCCAACAGACATGGTTAACATACAAATAATCAAAGTAAATTTGTCAGATGGTCATTAATATGTTCCTTAGATTCCTATTTTTTTATATTTATTTTTATTTAATAGTTCTCCAGATTTATTCTAGAGTTTTCACTACATTCTCAACTTTTAAGTGCAAGACATTAGCCTTGAATTTCACAAATAATGAAACAAGCCTAAGCTGAAGTAGACTTCCATTTTGTTCATATAGTAAAGGGGATATTTCACCATTGTTGATGTTTTTCTGGGTTCTGCCTTTACTTAGATGAGTTCTACTTGAAACTCTATAACATGGTCTACTTCTGGATTAAATTATTCAACAATTAACATGCCTGGGAGGACATGTTTGCTTTGGGTCATCTGTCCAACTTAAAAACAAAAACAGCATGACCAATGCATTAGGACATATATCCAAGTTCTACTTGGCAAATCAATGGCAAATAATGTCCTTTAAATATTTTTAGACTTATCTAACACTTTTGACAAGTGTTAAGTTTGAACGCAAACATGTTTTACAATAATTTTCTTCATAGATCTTCACACTTCAAAAAGGGATAAAATCAAATTCTGTGCTTTTCAAAGCTGCCTAAGAGATCCATTTTTTGTGTTTTGGGCATTTTCACTGATGTGAAATACCACAAACCTTTAGTCATTCTTGACATGTAACATTTTGCAGACTTTTATTTCCAGGCGATTTTATGGCAGGTGAATGCTTTGATGTCATCTCTAACTCGAGATTCTCTTGGCACCAGTCAGAGCCACTTTTGTCCAGTGTTAAAGCTAATTGCTGCCTACAACGCTGGGGAAAGCCATTACAGAACATCAAAGAAACTGCAGCTTGCAACGTTCAACTTTCTGCAGAAAGTTGGACGTTCTGCAGAATACTGAGGAGATAAAGTGAAAGGAGGAGTAACTTACTAAAATATAACAAAAAGAACAACTAAGTTAATAAAGGAAGCATTAGCAAAATAAATACAATTGCCCTTCATTTGTGCTTTAGAACCCAAATCCAACAAAATTACTGATGTTGATCATTGAGACAACAACAGTCCATCTTAGTTTAGCACTTGACTTTACAGGCAGAGTCAAAATGGAGAAGTGCAAAAATAATATTTTTGGTGCACAATACTTCAACCGCAGCCACCCAAAACAGATTTACATGAGACAATCACAAGGAACAAGTGGAGAAGCCAAAAAGGCTTTTAAACTTAATTACTAAACAGATGTTTAAGTACCGTAATGAAAATGTGTGATAAAACAACAGCTTATCATGCTCATGTTTTTGTTCATTTTAGCAACAAAAGAGAAAACAGCAGAAATCAGTTACCATCACATCTGTTTCTAATAAACTGAATCAAATATGCAACAAGAGAATAAAAGAACAGCTACAATCCAAAAAGGGAAGCAAAAGATTCAATTGCAATCTCTGAAAAGATATCTATTGAGTACAAACTATAGAAATAACAGAAACTACAATTACAGTTTATTTAAAATGATCCCTCACAATCACTTAGGCTAACAAATACAACAATTTCTAATTGGAAGTTTATTTGAGATAATCAAAACGGTGAGTTGACTCAAGTGTGCCAAAATTTTCATACGTGTGAAAGCCGACCCCCTATTTGTTTCTTCTAAACAAAAAAATAAACACATCGATCAAAAAATTAAATTAATATAAAATGCCAGATTTTTCTGTGTCTAATTACATAAAGTGAAAAATAACTTGACAAAAACAGCTCCATATAAAGATGACCTATAGTTTTTAATTAATTTGCATGTAATGGTCTGCTAACTACTGGCATACAGCAAACAAAGAGGTGAGTATTTGTTTGCTTGAAAGGTGTTTGCTGATGAACATTAACTTGTTAGCGCCTCGTTAAGGCTTTGGGAGATAAAATTGTGGGAGGGCATTCCAATTTTGCAGCAGAATTAATTAATACACATGAGAATCGCACACCTGGGCAAGAAAAGAAACAAAGGAAGCTTTACCGTACCTGTCATGTTGTCTGAAGAAAACTCTCCTGCATTTATGGAGTCTGGGAGCTGGCAGCTGGAAACAAACATTCATTTGTTAATCGTGCAGCGTTCTGTTGTGACGCAAGTATAATTTAGCAGTTTTACTCTCATCTCTCCCTGAAATTCTGTTGATATAAGAGAGAAAGATGCGTCAAAAAAATATCAAATGAAGCTCTGCTCTCGATATACATCATGTGAGAAACAGGGACACATGTTTATGTATTGCTCATACTGGCTAGTTCCACTGAGCCCTAAGGATGCTCTATAAATAGCTTCAGAATGAATCCGCTTCATTTCCATTCACTCTGGCATTGAGTCCTTTCTCTGTATGTGTGCTGTTATGTTTTTCTTTATCTATGGTCCTAGAACTGGACTTTGACTGCTAGGACTAAACTGTTTAACACAAACTGTTTACTTGGATTTTTTTTTTTTTTTAAGTACCCAAACTCTGTTTAGGTTTACGCATACAGTGTGTTGGTTAAGGTGCAAGAAAAGGTATGTCTTTAATGAGAGGTCCCTTCAAAGACATAAAAACAAGAATTGTGTGTAAGTGACATCATGTGCCAGAGGCAGCCAAGCTCTTGTGTTCACACAGGGAGGAGGAGACAAAAAATAGAGGTTGGAAGGAGCTTTCATTTGCTAGACAAGCGGAGTACTGTGGCCCAGAATCAGCAAAGCATCACACTGTGAAGGGACAGTGGCATTTCTAACTCGGAACAAAGCACAAAGCAACACACATCTGGACAGCAACAAACAAGAACACAAATGGGTATGCCTGTACCTGTCACTTCCACATGTATCATAGCTGATTTGTAAAAAATGATTTCCTAAGGCAGGAGAATGAGCTTTATATAAAAACAAAAGACCTAAGTGGTTCCAATTGCATGTTCATTCATATCTAATAAAACAAAGCCCTGAAAAACTTCTTGCCACTGCTTTACATTACACATACTTCAGCTTCTAAATGAACGATGCACCAGCAAGACAAATAATTATTGATTTAAAACTTGCAGCAAGATGTAATCAAAGAAAGACTCTATTTTGGAAAATCATATTTACAGAGTCTGATATTTATAGTGCCCCGCCAAAGTATTCTTGACCTTTTCCACATTGTATCACCTCATAGCCACAAAGGTCAATTCATTTTATTGGGAATTTGTGAAATAGAACAACACTAAGTATTGCATAATTGCAAAGCGGAAGGAAAATGAAACATCATTTTCTAAATGTTTTACAAATAAAAAACTGAAAAGTGCTACATGGATAAGTATTTCATTCCCTTTTGCTCTGAAATCCATTTCGGGAGTCGGCACATTAAAAGGGGCTTTGCTTAACAGAAAACTAACACTGCTCTCTACCCTGAATGCACCATGGTGGTATCAGCATCATACACTGGGATAACCAGGAACATAGAAACTGGTCAGCACGGTTTCATACTGACTCATTGGGGCTGAATACATGTGCACATCACACTTTTCAGATTTTTATCTGTGTAAAACTATAAATTGATGGGGAACATATTTAAATAATCACCATAATGACACATCTTCCCTGTGTTTGTTCTGGTTTAACCAACAGCAAACACTGTGAAGGTCATAAAACATTTTACAGTAAGTTGGAGACATAAGTGTTAACATGAATTTAAAAAATAATCTGTATTTTTTTTTTAACAAAAATTACACCTTTTTGTAAAGCTGTAATTTACAAAAACCAAACTGATTACACTTTATATATTTGCTATGTTTGTTATTGTTGTCTATCTGTCTTGTCTAATATGATGTGTGCAGCCGCCTTTCTCGACCAGGTCACTCTTGTGAAAGAAGTCTTGGTCTATATATATATCTGGTTAAGCAAAAGCACACTAACATAAAAATAATAGATGTAATGTGAAAAGTAACAATTATAAAACTACCCAGTGTAATGCAATATTCCTCAAAAAAAACACTGAACGCCACTAACTCTGTGTGGACAATCATTGCATCACTGAGGTTTCACATGTCAAGCAGCCTCTTCCTGTGTAAACGAAGAGTCAACACAGTACAGTGACAGCAGCGGTTGCTGAAAAATTACTGTCAAACATATTCAACATAACAAAAATGCCCTTTATTGAAACTAAAACATAAAATAGGCCACAGTGACTGCTCAGTGTTTTGTCAGTGCCTCGTACATAGTAACCCCTCAAATGGAAACAATGCAAGATTCTGTAAACAATGACTTCCTCTTTTTTTCACTTTGTTCAGCTGCAAATGTCAAACATAAAAGCAACTAAGCACACATAATTTTGAACAATCTTATTAAAAAAAAAAAGAAAACTCCACCCATTACACCAGCCATCAGAACAAAGTTCATATTTTTAACAAAACTGAAACAGCAACATGAATCAGGTTTCAGAATTAGC
Source organism: Poecilia latipinna (assembly GCF_001443285.1). Classification (NCBI taxonomy): domain Eukaryota; kingdom Metazoa; phylum Chordata; class Actinopteri; order Cyprinodontiformes; family Poeciliidae; genus Poecilia; species Poecilia latipinna. Next base: position 202,166 of record NW_015113258.1, on the reverse strand, counting down.
CAATAAGTAACTCACACCACACATATCAGCTAACATCTTCAATTAAGGAGGCAAGCTTACCACCTGCATGACCGCTTTGCCACAGCACAGCTGGACTATGTCAATTTAAGGTAAAACAACCATCGATACAAGGGTAAACAAAACAGCACAGATATAACTAGTTTCACAGCGAAACAGGAAAGCTATGAACTAGCTAATACAACAAGCGCTGTAAAAAATTTATGTTTACCTACCACAATCACAATCTTCGGTTAGGGAAAGCACGAGTGGCGGGAGCGGGGAAACCCAAACTGAAAATAAATTCGGCATGATAACTCCCCCTCTTGCACAAAGCAAAGAGGGAGACGTCGCTGCTACAGCCGGAGCACATTGGCTCATAATTTCCGCTTTAATACACCCAGAATGACAGCTCAAATGCCGACCTACCATCACAGTCATATCACAGCATCATCCAATCAGATTGATATGCCATCTCTTTTTTTTAAAACACTGTTTACATCTACAGACATCGTAGTCTAGTCCTTGTACGATATTGCTCAATTGATCTATTGGCAATAACAATTTTATAACACAAGCTAGGTAAATATACAGATCGATTATTTACTGTCAAATTGTCAAGTGATGGGACTATTCATTCAACCCTAACTACTTAATAGCATAAGTTACTAACTAACAATGTTTTGGTTGGCCTTAAGCGGTTTACGACGTTAACATATCCTAAAAAGCTTCTCCATTATGACGTGAAAAGTTCACGTAAGACTTAAAATAAAACAATACAAAATAAGATGTAATACTAACGCCTAAAAAAGCAATTTCCGTATATTAATATTCAAAAAGCAATTTATTTTAATAACTCGCAACATGCAAGTCAATATGGTATAATAAATGTTGACTAAGGGGAAGCAAGTAGAGCGTTAGGTGACAGATTTATAATATGACTTAGCTTCAACATACAACGGTCTGACATGCTAGCTAGCAGCAGCCCGCTAGCTTTCCTTGTTTTAGTTTTTACCTTCCGTTGACATCAACAGGGAGGGTCACGTCGTCGCCAACAACAGAATCCATTATAGTAGTAAACTTATAAATCGTTTTTACCAACAAAACAGGTCATTTTACCGCGCAGACGCGCCGTAAACCTCGAAAAGCAGATAAGAATTCAAAATAGTTCAGGCTACCGCCATTACGATATGGTAAACGTCACCATTGTGCACGTTGAAAACTGATGATGGGTTTGAGTGTTGTAGGAATTTTTAAAACTACCTGATGAAGTCTTATTTAGACAATTTCAGAAGGTAAGCAGAGTGACTTACGTTTGCAACAACATAAGGGACGCTATAAATGTTCGATTCTCCACAACATATTTGCATCTATATGTGGGTGATTATTTTATGCAACCGTTAAAATTGAAAATTTCAAACAGTTGAGAAGGGAGCATTGAGATGGGTTTATACAGGCAAAAAGCGATTGGTCAAAGCAAGAACTCAGGGAGGGCCGTGAGACTGAAAAATATATATAGCTGTCATTTTTAAATAATTTGTTCCAGGCGAAGTCCTCCCACTTGGGTGGACTTCGTCACTCTCTCTGATAAAATGAAAACAATACTTAAAAACAAGAATAAGGCGTATGTGTCCTACAATTGTCTTGAAATTATCTGACACATAAAATGAAGCCAAAATCAGAAATGAGTGCTGTCTGTAAAGTTAGTGGCATGGCAAGTTTAATAGTGCATGGGCTTGTATCTGTGCTCCCCTTCCTTTAAGTTGAAAAAAATGTCTAAACATGCTAAGCTGTGTACGTGTTGACATTTAAGTGTTCCTTCAAGAAAACTTGTGGTGAGTAGGGTGTGTTACAGCATAATTAACACTTACTCTAGGGAAAATGGTAATTATGCCATTTAGTGAAAAGAGTTTACAGCAATATATAATCTGGACTTTTTATGACATTCAAAAACAGTTCTGTAAGGAAGTGTAGAGGCAAGGTTAAGCAAACAGTCCAGTTTCAAATGAAAAATATCCAAATATCATTAGCGACACCATGTGGTGTAAAAGTTAACTTCAACCAGTGGTGACAGTAAGCGGTTACGGTCGGGTACTGCGTACCACTAAAAGATTTAGCGCAGGTGTTCTAACTATCTGTGTTACCCATTCATCCGTCCTACCTTGTGGTAATGCGCATGCGCACATCGACGCTACGTCACATACTGTTTACTCAGTAGATTTCTTATCAATATATCCTACCTTCACACAAGCAAAGACAGATGGACATAGCTATCTATCCGTGCTACGGTAAGAAAAGCTGACGAGAAGCAGCTTTGGGCATGCGTGATTCAATTCCAACGTAGAAAGAATGGGGTTCAGTTCAGTTCACTTCAAATTTATTTAATCAAGGACAGCAGTTAAACAATGCTACATGTGAGGGAAAAAAAAGAGAAACTGTTGTTTTGTGCATAGATTAGAAAACCTATGCACAAAATGCATTTCTTACCTTTATTTAAAGACAGTAATATCAAAAGATAAAAATTCCTGTCATATTCACAGACAACCTACCTTGAATTTCTGTGACTATAAACAAGAAAAACATATAAATGTATTCAGAATGCTAATTCTCCATAGCAATTTAGGTCAATATAAATGAGTCTTCACATATTTGTTTTTGTTTTAGCCACTGTTTCGTCTGGGAATCGAAAACTCTAAGATCAGTTTCCATTTGTATTCTTGATGTTGGGGCCTCTGTCTGCAGGTGAGGTTTTCTGAATCAGGTTACTGTGGGACTGACCACCTGTCTGAGCTTGGAGAAGGGGTTTGGGCTCACGGAAGTGTAGGAATTCTGGCTCTTTTTAGGGAACCGGTGTTCTGACCATCAAACACCAGCTCTTTTGACTCGGATCACTAAAAAGAGTCGGCTCTTTCGGCTCCAAAGTGGTTCTTCAGATTTTATTTTGTTGTTGTTGTTCCTTAATTTATTATCCAACAGAAAAATGTAGCAACATGAATGAGACCTCATAGTCTGAAATGACTATATTCAACAGCTCTTCTTCTTCTGGGTCACTCAGGGTAAAGTGAAATGTGCATTTTCACTTTTAAAATATCATGTAACCAGACACCACCTTCTTTACATATGTATTGTTAAAAAGGTGAATAAACTATTTATCTTTAGCCTATATACAAAACATTGTGTAGGTCTATCATATGAGATACCAAATAAAATGCATTAAACCTTGTGTTTGCTTGTTCAAGGGATATGAACACTTTTTGAAAGAACAATATTCTTGCTCTGTTGTGTTTGATAAAGTACCTAAGCTTAGCTTAGTTAACCACTTTAACTACAATATTTTCCATCTATTGATGATTTTTTTTTTCTATAATGGTGTGAGAATTAATGTTCCAAGATGACACCCTCAGGAATCCTCAGACAAAAATTGTGTGAAACCAGTGTGAGTCTAAATAGAACACATACAGTACAGGTATTAACACCTAAGATGACATTACGGTACTTTCACTGAGGTAAACAGTAAAAATCCAGAGACAAATTTAAAGTATTTATTTAACAGACACTGAACAATGACTAAAGAGCGGACAAATAAGAGATGAATGCACCAGAAATGATCTCATTCAAAGTTTGATGGTTTGCTGCATTTGCCTGATATTTTCAAACAGGTTTTAATTACGAATGCAATAGAAAATCTTTGCTCATGTAAAATTATGAGGTATTCTTAGCTCATTTTCAGGAAAGATTTACAAAACAAAAAGTAGAAACCATTTTCACATATTTGCATAATTCCTTAAAACACAAGTTATAGAAGAGCACAGTTCTCATACAGTACATGGTTGATTAACATGAAAGAAATAAAAACAATAAAAAATTTAGAAAAATAAAAGAAATAATATTGCAATAAATTTGTTCTCTGGAGCCCCAAATTTACACATAAAAACCCCATAAACTCCAAGACCAGTTGGGAGCACGGCTATATAACATTGTCAATACGAGTAGTTTTGCTTTAACTAACAAAAATTTGCGCAATCTGCAACCACATTAACAGCATTAAATAACATTAAATTAGCAAGAGGGGATTTACTGTATACAGCAAGGTTTACAGAATTATACACACTTGATTCCAGCTACAATAATTATTTTTTTTCCCCCTCTAAAAACTATCTTCTAGTTGCTAAAAAATATTACATACAGCTCAGCGGGGCTTTGTACATATTTTTGGAAATGGTTTAAACCCTGCGATTTATGCCGGATATACACACAGAAATATTTGAGAAATGTAAAAAAAAAAAAAAAATGCTTAAATTTAGCTTTTATTTAAATGCAGAGTGGAAATGAAAAAAAATAATTTGGCAATTATGTCATAATAAGTGGGTTCAGGATGTAGCGCAGTGTAATGGAATGGGTAAGTTGCATATAAACTTTTTTTTATTAAGCAAAGCCTGCATGCACTATATGCATTTGAATAATTTAGCAAAGTGGTGTATAACAGCACTATCACTAGCACCTTTGGAAATGTTCTTAGCACCGGGATAAAAGATGGAGGTTTCCGTTTTGATTCCTGTACCCGCTCTCCATTCTTCTGTGGCTCAGATCTCCTTTATGGACAGCCTCTACCTGTAGTCTTTGTGATTTTAATTGCTCAGCTGGTGCTGACTTTGTATTCTCTTTTGTATTCATTAATGAGGAAGCGAGAACCTAAAGCTGTAATCCACAGTTAGAGAATATTTATTAAAACACTACTGAGAACTTAAGCTTGTCTTCCTCTTCCTCAGTCTGACATCTGTAGCCCTTCCAGTCATCAGTGGCATCCGTTTGTGTTTTGGCTTTGGTTAGTGACCACTGTCCTTCTCACAGCAAGAAGAAAATGTAAATCTTCCGTTCAGAGTACATAAATATATGAATTCTGCTTTTGGATAAATTCACCTATGAAATACCATCAACCTACGAGCACCAAAGGCAAGTAAAATGGCACCCCGTTTGACTTAAAAAAAAAAAAAAATCCTTCCATAAACAGCTTAAACCAGATACTTGCATACATTGTATTAAAAGACACAACAACTTTTCTCTTCATTGTCTGTCATGAAATCAAGCTGAATGTTTCCTGGTGTAGGGTAGTTACCAAAATTTTTACTATATGCTAAATATCAGAATGATCAGAGAGAGAATAAAAGCAATGCTTTGTACTTTTTATATGTTCTTTCTTTGTGTCTGGTAGATTTGTCACTTAAACTGCATGACTGTGGGAAATATTAATCCCCAAGATTTCTATGGGACTGAGATCGGGGCTCTGCCAATCATTGTCCATTTGGAACGCTGCGGACAAGCTTTAATGTCCTGGATAATGTTTTGAAATGCTGCTTCAATATTTCAACATATTTCGTTTCTGTCCTCATCATGGGACCTATTTTGTGAAGAGCAGAACACCCTCCTGCAACAAAACACCCACACATTATTAGTATGCTGCCAACCCAATGCTTCATGCAGGGAGTGGTGTTCTCAGTCTTGCAAATTGCCTTCTTTTTCACCAAAAGTTGTCCCTGAGTGCATTTGCAAACTGTAATCAGACTTTTTATGTTGCTTTTGCCATGATGGCTTCTTCCTTGGAGAGTGGCCTTTCAGCACATATCGGCACAGGACTCATTTCACAGTGGATAATGAATCCCTCTTTCTAGCCTTACATTTCTGTTTTGGGGGTACTACACACATTAGCACCAAAACCTGCTCATCTCATAGATCCATAACTTGCCTCTTTCTTTAACAGAATGGCTGAATATCCTCATGGTGTTTGTATTTGTATGTAATTGTTTGAAGAGATGAATGTGACAGATTCAGGAATCTGGAAATTGTGCTACCCAAGGATAAACCAGACTTGTGAAGGTCCACAATTTTCTGTGTTTCTCTATCTTAGGAGATGCTTTTTTTTTCTTTACAAGGAAGCAGTGCATTTAAGGTATTGATTTACAATAAAGCAACAGTCATGTTCCTCATTCAACTAAAACATTGTGAATTAACCCTACCAGAAGCTTGCAAAAATGACATCATAATCTGGACTTTACCCATCTTCTTAAAGCCACAGTAATCACATAGTGCATGCAAGCCTCTTAATTTGAACAGGATTTTTAAACATCTCTAAAAAATGTCTTACTGTTCTGGCATTAAGGAAATCCAAATAACACAGCTAAAACAAGAGAAGCGTAGTCTAATTTGATGTTAGACATTGTGGAGAAAAAGCTTAAGTGCCTTTTTGCACAGTGTACTTTAGCATCTGGTTTTAAGCTCTATGTTCCAAAATATTTTTTTTTTACTTTTATCTATTGCACTTAAAGATTATTAATTTACAAAAGATATACATGTATAAAATCAATAATAGAGCATATATATATATCTATATTTACAAAATCCCAATTACTTTAGGTGCTATGACAAAATCTGAATATTACACAAAGTATACAGACTGTATACAATTGTGGAAATAAGTTACTTCAAATATCCACTGCTGAACTTGGCCTCCGTTCACTTAAAATGTCCTGGAGATGTTGCGTGGTATTTTATCCTTTAACATGGAGATCCTCCCGAAGGAGCTTGAGGAAGCATTTGTTGGTCTGAGAAGCCAGTAGTGCAAGAACTGCCCTGCTCCTGTAACCCCGCCGCCTTGCTCTCTCTGCCTCCTCCTTTTTTCTCTGCTTGCAGTCCACTAGGAGTTTGGTTGTGAAGCAGTGTCTGTTTTGGGCGGTGGGGAGTGGACGCAGGCAGTGAGTTTTTCCTCACTTGGACAATGTTTGGCCACGATTACATGACCTTTCTGGTCTCCGTGCCTGCATGAAGGTGATTTGTAGGGGGAAGTTGTCCATCCCTTTGTGCTCAGAAGACCGACCGACGCTGTGGCCCTCAAAGAAAGCAAACCGGACCGATCTCCAGGTGGTAATGTGAAGCGGAGTTTGTTTCTGGGAGGTTGTAGATGTCGATCACAGGGAGCAGGGTGGGATCAAGGAAATGGAACACAAACTGGGTCTGGTGCCAGCGCCCATCTTTTATCTAAAAACACAACAACAACAATAAATAAATACATTTTACTCAGCAGATTTGAAGATGGTGTGAGAGCATGAGGTCTGAAGTGCTTTACACCAGATTACAACATCTTAATCCTACCCAGCAGGAGTCCTCCAAAACGCTTGGCTCGAGCTCCCCTCCCACTTCAAACACTTCTCCGGTCCAGGCCTTGAATCTCACAGACCGATGGTCAGGGAGCTGATCCTCAGCTGACCTCCAAACTGAGATGTTCAGACAGTGGATGGTGATGTGCTGAATAGCCTCTGAGCTCAGGAGGTGCAGGAAGTTCATTTGGACACGACCAACCTCGATTGTCGGCTGTAGGAGAAAAGAGATCAGTGCGACACTGCCCATTTGTGTAAATATTCATGAAACCTGCAGTTGCATCTTGTGTACCTTGGAAACCGTTATTGGCTTAAGGCAGGTTTGTCCACCACCAGTAAAGCTGCAGGAGACTTCTATTGTATCAGATGAGCAACCAAGATTGGGATCTATCCAATAAGTGCCTGAGAAAAATAAAAAAATCACAAATTTGATTTTAAAACTATCCAAGCGATGAAACACTCACTCTATCTAACATAAGTGTCCCGTCTCACCGTCATTTAACTTCTGTTCACAACTGTGAAGGTCCCTGCAGATACGGGCGGGATTGTCCCGAGTGCCCAATGGGTTCTTCAGGCTCTGGATCAAGTTACTGAGGTAGTGGAGGGTCTTGAAGATCTCTGCACCCTGGTCGAGCATCGGCAGGTCCATTGCTGGTCTATGCTGGAGGACAGATGAAATGAATCAAAGACTTACATTTTCTTAACTCGGTGCTAGCCATGCTGATAGCTAACATAATATGCTAAAGATAATTTAAGTATGTTTGCTTTACATTTACTGCCTTGATAATGTATTTTATTGTAATGTAGTTTCAGCTAGTTGGCCTGTTAAATATTGTCTTAAAAGTCCAACTTTGGACAAAAGTCAAAAAGCTACTATAATTGCTTTAAGGCAACCAAAACTGTTTAAAAATGTTGCTCTTTTATTTATATTGATGCTTTTAAAGCAAAATTGCAAATTGCTAAAACTGAAATCAACACGTCAAAGTGTTATGAAAACTTAAGATTGGAAATCAACTACTAAAATCTAATCGGTGCACAAAATAACAGAAATATCGAATCTGACCAACCTGAGTCCTGACAGGAGTGACTGAATCAACAATCACAAGGCCATCTTTTTTCTGCAGAGCAGAAATCTCACATTAATCACCCATTTTATCAGTTTCAGTGCCAACTTTTGGAAATTATGTTTTAGTAAATCCCTTTTTTACAACTTGTAAACCTGAACAATTAGGATTAAGGTGCTTACAAATGAAAGAGGGATTGCAGGAAGGCCCTACAGAGAGGAAAAGAAGTTACTTAGACAATGAGTTTTCAGTGGCAGAAATGAAATTTGGTATGGTTTATTAAAGCTGAAACCTACTGGAGGTCCAGGACGTCCACGAGGTCCAGGTGATCCCTAATAAATAAAAAAAGAACATCCAGTGGAAAGTCGTAAACTACTACAACATATGGGAACACTAAAACACCCATTTTTAATATTTGAAGGAAAGAAACTCAATATAAAGACATACCCTGGGACCTTGAAATCCCTGTGTTGAAAAAATAAAGACATGTATTCAGACTGGGAATGATCCATAATTTTGTTTTCATACGGTGCATAATGTTGACAGTATGTAAAATAAACCAGAAGCAAGTCTGAAATACTTACATTCTCTCCACGGTTGCCTTTTTGTCCTCTAGGACCCTGTTAGAAGACAATTAACAGACTAGTCAATACTGTAGGCAACATGAAAGATGAGAAAATTCAAGAGAAATTTAAGGTATACTACATACTGCACTTCCACTGGGACCAATAATTCCAACAGGGCCGACAACTCCTCTTCCACCCTGCATGAAAACGACACAAGAGGATAAAATGGAATGCACTGCAAAGCATCAGAAAACTCACTAGATTATTAAGCCATATACCATTGCACCCTGTGGCCCCTTCGGTCCCCGTATGCCAGTTGGCCCAAAGTCTCCTGGAGGACCCTGAAAATGGAAGCACACCTCTATAAATTGACAGGACTTAATTTACATTTTTCTCAAGCAAAATATGTCATTTAATTTGTATAATGGATAAATATTTTAAAAAAAAATATTGTAATAAGAACTAAAAAGTCCATACTTTTCCATACTTTGGATTCTCTTAAATCCATACTTTTCCAGGCTTAAATTTGTATAGTTCTGTATTAGCACCATCATTTTAACCTTAAACATGGATGGATGACTGGAAATATAGTTGGATTCATGGAGAGATGGATAAAAAAGGATAGACAGATGGATAATAAGACAGGTGAATGGATTGAGAGATAGAGGGATGCACAAATGGACGAATGACGGATGGACATTAAATTACTTTAAGATAAATCATCAACAAGACTGGCTACGGATATCGACTCAAGAATGGGGCCACAATCAGTCACCTCCTCTACATGGATGACATCAAGCTGTACGCCAAGAGCGAGCGAGACATCGACTCACTGATCCACACCACCAGGATCTACAGCACTGACATTGGGATGTCATTCGGACTAGAGAAGTGTGGCCGGATGGTTACAAAGAGAGGGAAGGTCGTCCGCACAGAAGGGGTCTCACTCCCAGAAGGAACAATAGCAGACATAGAGCACAGTTACAAGTACCTGGGAATACCACAAGCAAATGGCAACCTCGATGAGGTCACAAGGAAAGGAGCCACAGCCAAATACCTCCAACGAATAAGGCAAGTCCTGAGAAGCCAGCTCAATGGCAAGAACAAGATCCGTGCAATAAACAGCTATG
>NW_015113258.1:188252-189330 GCF_001443285.1 Poecilia latipinna | reverse complement strand
ATATATATATATATATATATATATATATATCAGATACCCTGCCGCCAAAAGCGAGCGAGACATCGACTCACTGATCCACACCACCAGGATCTACAGCACTGACATTGGGATGTCATTCGGACTAGAGAAGTGTGGCCGGATGGTTACAAAGAGAGGGAAGGTCGTCCGCACAGAAGGGGTCTCACTCCCAGAAGGAACAATAGCAGACATAGAGCACAGTTACAAGTACCTGGGAATACCACAAGCAAATGGCAACCTCGATGAGGTCACAAGGAAAGGAGCCACAGCCAAATACCTCCAACGAATAAGGCAAGTCCTGAGAAGCCAGCTCAATGGCAAGAACAAGATCCGTGCAATAAACAGCTATGCCTTACCAGTAATCAGATACCCTGCAGGAATAATTAGCTGGCCAATGGAAGAGATAAAGGCCACGGATGTTAAGACTCGGAAGCTACTAACCATGCATGGAGGGTTCCACCCCAAATCCAGCACCCTGAGACTGTACACGAGCCGTAAGGAAGGAGGCAGAGGACTAGTGAGTGTGAGAGCCACTGAAACATCCAAGATCCATAAATACATCAAGGACAAAGCCTCAACAGACGATGTGCTCAGCGAATGTCTCAGACAATGGGGAACAGAGGACGAGGTGCTGGAGGAACCATCATGGGAGGACAAGCCCCTACATGGGATGTACCACCGACAAATAACTGAAGTGGCTGATATCAGGAAATCCTACTGTTAAGGAAATTTTCCTTTAACAAGGAGTGAGGAAAAACTATTTCAAAAACCCAAAGAACCAGAGAAAGAATATATTCTTAATCAGTATTTATTCGAAGTCTCTGCTCACTGATCGCAGTCAGGAGAAAGAGCCCCGAGCAAACAAAACTTACAGTTTTATCAGAAACAATCCAGAAACTATGTATGTCATAGCATTCAAGGACAGATTGATAGATCATAGACCATAGATTTATTGTACTACCAAGGACAGAGGAACTGCTCTGGAAGACTCCCTAGAGCAGGTGTGTGTCTCACAAGAATCATGAAACTGTTGTTTCGTTGTTTTACTCAATCATACGGT
>NW_015113258.1:174628-182639 GCF_001443285.1 Poecilia latipinna | reverse complement strand
ACAATAATATTGTACAATAACTGCATATAATCAGCCCAGAAAGTCAATAGCTGTGTGAATGAGACCTTTTATGAAACGAGTTGTGAAGGAGTCTCACCGGCATGCCTTTGCTTCCATCTTTTCCCGTGGTTCCGTCCTCCCCGGGCACTCCCTCACGGCCCTCTGGACCCACCACGCCTCTGGGACCAGGAGGACCACCCCCACCCTGAGGAGAATGAAGGCGTTACGTCCAGACTGAGCTACATGCTTCACAGTGATGCATGACTTCTCTGGCTTAAGGATTCCTTGTAAACATGATTAATCAGGTGACTTCTGAAGTTCATTGGTTACATTGGATTTTATTTGCAGGTGTCAGATAAATGAGGCAGGTATGTATAAAATAAATTGGGGAACAAAAGAAATAGAGATTTACTTTTGTAATAAAATAAATGTTAAAAAGTTCAAGAGATGGCAATACTTCTTGTACAAAAGCAACATATGTCCAAATGTTCTTTGAGACACACATTGGCTTAATGCTTTAGGTGCCCATACACAATATTTGTGTCCAAACATTTTTCCACAGATTTTTCCAGTTTGAAGTACTTCAGACTTACAAAAATAATTAAAAATAAGTTTTCCTTAAAATACAAAAATTAGCATTTAAATTTTTTTTTTTACCTACTTAAACACATAAAATTAACAAAGTGGGTTTGTTTTTTGTAGGAAAGGGATCAGAGAATAGATCCAAAACATAAAAAAAATGTCTCATACGTTCACCTTATTAAAAGATTACTCCTAAAACGTTTTGATTTAATTTTTTATTATTTCTTGCTCTTGAATTTATCTTTATTTTAGTCTGTGCAGCTAAAACGGTTTGTGAGTCACTTGTTGTATTTAGCTAAGCATAGACCACATCTCTCTGCCGTAATATGCCTTGGAGTAAAAATTGTTGGACGTCAGTGGTCCTGAAATGACAGCAAGTGACGTCATCAATAAAATATTAATTTTTAATTTGAAATTATGAATTTTTGATGTTGAACTTCAATTTTTTTTTATTCTTAGAAAGATTTCTTTCTTTGTTTGGAAGAACTTGTATCAGTGAAAATCCCAGCCTAAAACAGTGAACAAGTCATTAGCTGTGGAAAATGTGAACAGCTTTGTCCTACAGGAAGTCAATGACATACCTCAGTTCCTCGAGCTCCTTTTTGTCCAGGTTGTCCTTTTTTGCCTTTTTCACCCTGGATGAAGAAAAAAAAATATATAAAATTTTTAAAATGTGAAATACTTAAATAATTTTTACTACTAAATTATTTTTATTTTTGTGAGTGAATCAACATTTTTACTTGCTCTTTCTGCCCTCAAGTTTCTAGTTTTGTCAAAGGCCTGTTGATTTTAACATGATGTTGCACGAATAGTTAAACTTGTTAAACAACCCAGTAAATAGTCTAGTAATCTAAAGCAAGCTCAGTAAATGCTCTTAAAAAAACCATAGCAGTGCATCAAGTTCTCCGGTCTGTTGCTTAAATAAGCTAACGGCATCAAAGTACTGAAATGTCACGCCTTCCTAAATTAGAGAGATAAACACTATTAACTTAGACTTAGCAGAGAATCCACCTTATAAGTGCTCAAGTCTTTTTTGTACGAAACCACATTTCTAAGGACATATCTGTTGAATTGTTCAAAATTTGTTTTATGGCCTTTTCTTTCTCTTTCTCTTTTTTCCTTCTTTATCTTGAAACAGATTTAGAAACTTTCAATTCAACATAGTTTAGTAGTACTATGTTGTAAACTACATTGTGTGATGTGGTGACTTAGCATCTGTTGTCAAATTGTTGCCCCAAATTCCCATTGAACAATGTTTATTTTAATGCTTTGTTTTGTGATTCACATCCACCTAGTACCAGTTTTTGATTTTGAATTTCTGCAAAGATTTTTCTTTACAGATATCTCGCATTTCTTTACATCCTTACTTGGTCTCCCTTGGCACCTTTAGGTCCTTTTTGTCCACGAGGCCCGGGATGACCCTGCAATCGACATTTTTTTATTTTTTTTTTCCGTAAATGAAAGCATATCAAGAAATCCTCCACGAATAGATGTGATGTTTGTTTTGCATAAACTCTGCTCTGCGTGACATTAAAGTTTGGTCACTCACTGGTTGTCCAGGAGCTCCAGGTCTGCCTCGTTCTCCATCCAAACCAATTTGACCCTGAAGAACATAACGTTAAAACTCTTTATCAAAACACCTAAATAACTTGTTTTGAAATAATCTGTCATTCTTACTTTGTACCCTGGGTCTCCTGATTCACCCCTCTCTCCTCTGTCACCTGGAGGTCCCTGATAACACAGAAAATACATATATAAACAGATTTTCTGATTAAATTTAATTTGTAGAAGAACAGCCAATAGAAGTATAGAGAATCAGAGTCATACAGGACTTACCATGAGACCTGGAGGACCAGGAGGACCTTCCTGCTTCCCGTCGTCACCCTGCTCACCCTGAACAGAAACAATGTCAAAGTTGTAAAATCAAACTGGGATTCCTTCGAGACTCTAGCCTCTACATCAGGACATGTTCGGTTAATGCTGAAGTCAGACTGAGCAATTTGTACTTATTACACAGAAAAATTGGAGATCAACATTGCACATAAAGTGAATGGGGTGTACCTTTTCACCTTTTGGTCCTGGACGCCCCATGGGGCCCTGTGGTCCCAGATGGCCCTGTGGCAAAGTGACAACAAAAAGTAATGAAATACTACAGTCCCTTATCAGACGATCCACAATCTTCATGCAGTTTATGTACATCTGAACTCCGTATAGAACCAACCTCCACTGCAACAGCAGCAGGAGAATTTGACTGGACCACCATAAGACAGGAATATATCTGGATCTAAGCAGTTCCTCTTTAGTTGTATGTGTCTGTTTAGGGTTGTTGTCCTGTTGGAAGGTAAACTTTCATCCCAGACTAAAGATTTTTGCAGATTAAAAAAAGGTTTTCTTCCATCGTTCAGCGCCACCTATCCTTCTCTTTGCAGCCTCTTCTTCTCTATCTAACTAAGCTAAGTAGAGGATAACTTCTAGGTTAACCATACAACCTCTTAACCTAGGTTAACCTTTAGCTAGAGAAGAATCATTAGAGAAGCCTGACTAATCTATGGGTTGGCTAACCTCTATAGGTTAATCTTTAGATTAGCTAGGTCTTCATAAAACAGCCTTCGGTTGCTGCAGCAGATTTTAGTTTGGGATATCTCAAAATTATGCATGTGACAAACCATTAATCAATTTCCTTCCACTTTGTGTTGGTCCATCACATAAAATGTCAATAGAATATATTGAGGTTTGTAGTTATAACATGACAGAATTCAAGTTTTATGAATGTTTCTGAGTATTATGCTAATAATTTCTCTAACCTCGTAGCCTAGAAGACCAACTTCACCTTGCTGACCCATTCGGCCCGGCGCTCCCTGTGGGAAACAAATATGCAGTTAATCGCACCATCCATTATAACATCTCAAGTGTTTTTAGTTTAAGTAATGGCTGCTTTAAGTGTGTCTTCATCATTACTGTTCCACTTTACCACATGTCCTATAGTCCCTCTGGAACCCTTCGGTCCTACAAATCCTGGCGGTCCGGTCTCTCCCACTGTTCCAGTTTCTCCAAGGTGACCCAGCTGACCTTTAGCCCCCTAGACATGCATAAAGCATGATAATTAACTCCCAAGGTTTTGAAACAGATGTTGCAGTCCCTCTTTTTTTTTTTTGAATATTTGTTGCTGCTAAGTGATTTTTAGGTAATTTAATGTTTGTACCTTTAGGCCTGGTTTGCCTCGTTCGCCGATTTTACCGGGCTTTCCTTCTGAACCCTTAAGTAAAAACAATAGAGAAATGAATTGATAAAGCTCAAATGGATGCTTTATGATGAAGGTAGTGAAATGTGCATGAATTTCAAGCAGGCATATGACTTACCCGGACGCCAGTGAGTCCAGGACTACCAGGTGGACCTTCCTTTCCCTTTAGTCCAGTTTCACCTTTTTCACCTTTGTCACCCTCCTGACCCATGTCACCTTTTTCACCCTAATCACATAAATACAAGTGGCTATTTTAATTTTGTCTGATTCTTTCATGTATTTTCTCAATAACATACATATGCAGCATTAAGTATAGTGTGCAATCATGTTTACCTTTGCTCCATCAGGACCAGCTGGACCAGCTTCTCCCTCTAGACCTGACTCGCCCTGCACACATAAAAAAGTGAACCAACTCTCCAGCTTTTCAGTAAACCAAATGGTTTCATAACTTGGTTCAGACAAACTCACCCTCTGCCCTATCAGTCCTTGCTCTCCGATGTTCCCTGCTGGTCCAAGCCCCCCCTGAGACCCAAAGACAGCAAATTTTTAGTGTTGATAAAAAGAACTTAAATGAAGCATTCGGGCATAATTACGATGGTTTAGTTTGCTTGCCTTCTCCCCAGGTTCGCCTGGAAGTCCTGGTTCACCCTCTTTGCCATCAGGACCCTAGAAAAGTGACCATAGTAAAATTAGAAACCTGATTTAAAATGTTAAGATAGTTTCACTGCATGAAAACAATACATCAACGCCAAGTTCCATTATTTACTATCTTAACTATAGTCAAAATGAAAAAGGAAGCATGTCAGCTGCAGTTAATTCGTTTAATAGGGTAGATTAATTAATTATAATATATACTATTATATAATAATTATATGATATATTATGATATAATTTTATTAATCCAGTGAAAGAAGCTAAGAATCACATATTTGTATTTTACTTGTAATAAATATGGAATTAAATTTGTGTATCTGTGCAACTCCCTGAACAAGTTTCTAGACCTCTTAAACTTTTTTCCAATTTTGTCCTCTCACAAACATTAATGCATAGATTGAGATTTTATGTGACAGACCAACACGACATTGTGGGATAAAAGTTTTATTTACAGATAAAATCAGATAATTATGGCTTATTCAGCCCTCTTTGCTTTGATATCACTTTTAAAAGTGTAACTTAAGAGCCAGAGACAACTTTTCGACAAGTTTAAAGCGGAGTTAAGCGATTAAACAACATCAAACAACATGGTCAGAGATCATGAGAATATGAATGGAACTAAATCAACGGCTATTGCTGGAAAAAAGCCTGTTAGAAGCTGCAAAAGACTTGGGACTTTGGTAGAGATGCACCTTCCAGACAGACAAACATTCCTGAACGTACAGCTGGAGATTAAACATCTCATTGAGAAGCTGAGGCAAGACTTTAAAATAGATTTTCCATCTGGCTGATCTTGCAGCTACAATTAAGAGAAAAAAGTGCTTCTGCAAATTATTGACACATACGTATGGCATATGCCTTTCAGATTTTATTTGGAAACACATGTGCTCAATTATGTGTTGGTCTGCTACCTTGAAGCTCAAGAAAACACACTGACACCTGTGGATGCAATGTGAAAAGATGTGAAAAGTTGATTAGTTTTGCAAAGTGTTGTATATTTGCTTACCTTAGGACCAATTTCCCCTAACAATCCAACAGTCCCAGGTGGTCCGGGTGGTCCCTGCAGAAGACAACATGGTAGCTTGAATGATCATTACGTTAAAGAAATCAAGATCTAGTACTATTTGTACGAAAAACAACAACATAAGGAGAAAAAACAAGCAGAAAATGTATGGATTAAACCTATTTGATGACCTAACCAACATAATAAGCAACTTATTTATGCCGTTTCATCATAAAATACAATCTCTAAGTGTAAGCTTGTCATGTCTATTATAAAAAAAATGGTGACTATAGAGGAAAATAGAAATTATAACTCTCCAGCTGATGTATAAAAATCCAAATAAAGAAGATTCATTCAAACTTCCCACATTGTCTTTCATTAATATTTCTGAAAAAATGCTCAGAGTAAGGAAACAGAAAGAAGGAAGGAAAAAAAAAGAAAGGAAATATATGTCAAAATTTAATTCCCAAACAGGAAATCTTTATAGATCAGCAATCTATTGTTGGTAATCACAGGTCAAAATCAATCTTTAGAGGCAGTGTTCTGACCTTACATGACAACCAAGGCTGCATCAATAATTAAAATATTACGAAAGTTATCAGCACAGAAATTTGGAAAATGAACAAATATGGAGGCAATGTCTATTAAAGCTATATTATCAAAGCTTGCTGCAGGTTCTAGCAATTTATGCTAAAACCTACAACAACAAAAAGAAAAATGAGACAACTTTGTAACAGCTTTCTATGTCACATAGAAACACATAAATGAGTTATTAATATAATGTTTTAATCCTCATTTCTGTGTTTCACCAGTTCTAATTTACTTCAGATTGAGGGACGGGAGAATTAAACTACAGTTCTATTTCTTGAATGAGATGAAGACATGCTTGATGAGCTGGACTGATAATACCACAAAGAGGTTGAGGACTGGGTCAAGAGTTTATAAGTCTAAACGTACCGGGTCGCCGGCTATTCCCTTGTCCCCTGGAGGTCCAGAAGGCCCTTGGATTCCCTGACAACAAAACAATCTGTGAGTTTAGGAAGACAGCAGTACATCATCTAAAATTAACACAATACTTACCAAGAAACACAATAAGTTTACACAACTTATTTTTTAGCACGTATTAAAAAAAGCACTATGAACCAGATTTTAGAAAGTTTCTTCTACCTTTGGCTTTCAAAATAGATCTTACCATAGTCATAACATCCATCTCAGCTACACCAACCCTCCTTCACTACATCCATGAAGTTCTATCCAATAAATCCACCACTCATCCTCTACATACAGCATCTCAGCCTTGCATCTCTAACTTATGTGTTAACTTAGCAATTTATTGAACAACTTGTTTATTTTCAGTGATGTCACAGAAAAACAAAACAAAAAAAACAAAAACAAAACATTGAACTTACTGGAAAACCTTTTGGCCCAGTGTCTCCCGGCTCTCCGATCTTTCCCTGTTGGGGACATAAAGGATGGCAAGACAGGATTAACAAAAGTCAATTGTGGAAAACTAGAGCTGGTTAAAATCAAACCTGTTCTAAAAAGATTTTCCTTTATCTTGACTAAACATGTTGCTGAAATGCGGTAATTAAAATGATTAATTTGACTTGTGCCTGACATATATTAGAAATCTTACTGAAAAAATACTAGATAACATTATATTTACTTCCGCTTAGTATTAAAACTACAAAAAGTTTTTTTTTTTTTGTTGTAATTTAAAAAAAAAATGAGGAAAATTTCAAAGTGTTGAATGCTTTTGAATGGCACTTTATGGATAGCCAAATCCATTAAATGAGCATACAATAAAAATTGAGTAATGTTCTATGGTCACATATGTATGTCTAGTAATAAACTCTACAAAAAACCATGAAAGAATAAAAAGTGATTCTTTTTCATACTTGAGTCTGCATCTCAACCTTGCTGGTTCAAAGCAGAGGTTCTCTGAGAACATAGTTGCCAAAAAAAAAAAAAAAACACACACACACATCTGAGATAGAAACAAAAAGTAGAATGGTGTTTAGGAGCTTCACCTGTGATCCTGGGAAACCTATTTTTCCTGGAGGACCATCGGAACCCTTCAGTGAAGAGAAAAGATAAGATAATCAGTGTTGTATATGTACTATTCCTTAGATAAAACGGAAGACTAGTGCAGTTCGCCGCCCATTTATTTTAAGTGTTTGTCTTTGAAAAAAATATGTAATTGCTATGTTCATACAGTTCAACTGCATAATTTTATTGAGTAAATGCCAGCACTCTTACCTTCTTGCCCTCTGACCCCATCTCTCCTGTTGGACCATCAGGCCCCATTGCTCCCTGAGAAAACAAGACATGTGTCACTTCACCAACAGAGGTCACTGTAGCACCGCCAGACAAAACAAAACAAACAGTATGTCCTCATGTGAGGGTCGCAATATCTGTAAACTGCACTTCTACAAAAAAAAAAAATATATATATATATATATTTTTTATACTAAAAGGTGGCTGGCCTTTCTAGTAGTGAAACTCACTGATCTTATCCTAACATTGATTTT
>NW_015113258.1:147698-171991 GCF_001443285.1 Poecilia latipinna | reverse complement strand
AAAAGTAGAATGGTGTTTAGGAGCTTCACCTGTGATCCTGGGAAACCTATTTTTCCTGGAGGACCATCGGAACCCTTCAGTGAAGAGAAAAGATAAGATAATCAGTGTTGTATATGTACTATTCCTTAGATAAAACGGAAGACTAGTGCAGTTCGCCGCCCATTTATTTTAAGTGTTTGTCTTTGAAAAAAATATGTAATTGCTATGTTCATACAGTTCAACTGCATAATTTTATTGAGTAAATGCCAGCACTCTTACCTTCTTGCCCTCTGACCCCATCTCTCCTGTTGGACCATCAGGCCCCATTGCTCCCTGAGAAAACAAGACATGTGTCACTTCACCAACAGAGGTCACTGTAGCACCGCCAGACAAAACAAAACAAACAGTATGTCCTCATGTGAGGGTCGCAATATCTGTAAACTGCACTTCTACAAAAAAAAAAAATATATATATATATATATTTTTTATACTAAAAGGTGGCTGGCCTTTCTAGTAGTGAAACTCACTGATCTTATCCTAACATTGATTTTTACCACTGGATTCAGGGCAAAAGAGTTCAAACTTAAATACACAAAAGATCAACACAGTTCAACTGTTTATCTTACATGAGTGAAACCTTCAAACATAATTAATCCAAACTGCTGCAAACTCCCACTAGTCCAGCGACCAATACAAACAAATATAAGTCAGGGCAGCGTTCCAATACGCTTCATCTGCTTTGCACCTGCGTCCAGTCAAATTTCATAGCTTTACTCTGGAAAATGCAGCATTACCGACATAGCGATGCTCACTAATTAACAGTGAATACATAAAAAATCTCGATCAGGCGCCTGGTTGTTGGTTGTTACATAAGTCGTGTTTTGTTTTTTTTAATCCATGGCAAGTTTCTCAGGACATCACACTGAAGGAGGCCTTGTTGTTTGACTGATTGATGACCAGGCGCAGTGGGAGTCTGGCCCAGAGGCAATAACAATAGCTGAAGTGCTATAAGCCTATTATACATAGAGCTGGATGGCCACTGCTCATTAACATTCCTGTCTGGGGTACCTGCTTCCCGCTGGTTCCGTTTATATTGGCTGATTAGCTGATGAGTAGGGAAAATATTCCCCCCCACCGCCCCTTCACTTCCAGACAAATAATTAACAAAAAGAAATGAGCTACATCCAGTAACTTTAATGTGCCGCGGATTCAAGACTCTTTTCTGACTAACAAAAATGGCAGACAAAATGAATACCAAAAGCATGAATTCAACCAGTTCAATTTAAACCACCTCAGAAGCAACCACAGACTGCTGAGTGGTAGGAATAATGCTCTGCAACATGGTACATATAAACTCCTCAGATAGCCAGAGAAATCATCTGTTCCAGATATTTTAAAAATTTAAATGTTGGATTTGTAATACTTGGGACTCTGATTTAATAATTTCAAGTAGTTTTTAAGCACACAGATATAATGCAGTCCAAGAGCTTTTCCACATGTTGTAACATTAAGACCACAAATGTTAACATACTTTATTGGGATTTTATGTGAGAGATTACCACAAAATGGTGATAATTGTGTTGTAGGAGGAAAATATGCATTATTAATATTTTAGTTTTTTGGTAAAAAGCACCAAAGTGTAATATGCATTTCTGCCACTTTTTCAGTCAGTTTTACCATTTGTCACTATTAAATTTGCACATTATTTGCAATAAGCCTCCACCAGCTTTTCACATCTAGAGACTGAAAGTTATGTCATTTCTACTCAGGTAAAAAAAAAACCTAGAGACTGGAGAGGGAACTGGTGTGAACATACATATACATTTTCCAAGTCTTTTGAATCTCAATGGGATTTAGGTCTGGACTTTGTTTGGCCCATTCTAACACATGAAAATGATTTAATCCTCAACCAATTCATTGTTGCTCTGGCTTTCTGTCGCTCTTCTGCTGGAAGCTGACTCTTCGCTCTAGGCAGTGTTTTGTGTCAATCTGACCTGAACACATTCTGCCACATGTTTTCCGGGTCCTCTGGCTTGTGGCAAACTATAAACAGGACTTCTTGTGCTTTTCTTTGCCTTTCTTCTTCTTCTTCACAGGAATGACTTGCGGAGTGCACGACTGTATAACCTAATCCTGTCTTAATCCCCTAAACAATTTCATCCCTGACCTGTCTTGTGTGTTCCTTTCCTCTGATTACGCAGTTTGTTTAAAAGAAAAAAAAAAAGCTCTGAGACCTTCACAAAACTACTTTATACTGAGAATAAAGTCTGCAACACTGCCGAATTATGGGACTCTAGGAAAGTTGGACTGAATTTATTCAGTGTAAAGGGAGCTGAATACAACTGTGCCCTACATGTTTGAGGTATTTCTTGGTAAATTGTTGGAAAACCATTAATAATTTTTTGCTCATTTCACATTATGCAACAATTTGTGTAAGTTTCTCACACAGAAACTCAACGCAGCATTTTGAAGCTTGTGATTGTAACACGACAGCATGAAGGTACTGAGTTAGGTGAGTGAAAATAAAGACAGCACTGGATCCAATTTTTTTTTAATGTTCTGAAGCCATCCTGCAGACACTTTCACATTAATCAGCATTTTAAGTTTTGAATCTGAGTAAAGGCAGATGTTTTTCTGTCACTGTTATTTTCTACTTCGAGCTTTACAGATAAAAGACATAATGGTGCATATGATACAGCTGATATTTTTTTTAACTGTACCCAGTCTCATCCTACATCTTCTTATAAGTCGTGTCAGCCTTATTTTTTAAGCTGCTGATGAGTGTTATTTTCGAAAAGAAAAAGATTATTTTTCCGTAACTTGTTTCTTGGTGTGATGAAATGATGTTTTGTGTAGGTAAATGAATCATTCAGCTTTCTAATCTTGGACAGAGCAGGGGAACCTGTTGACATTAGCACCAACCAAAAACACACACTGGAGTGAGAGTGTGCCCAGGCCAACCACAGCAAGGCCAGTGTTACATAAAGGCTGCTGAGAAAAATCAAAAACCTCAGGGTTATTTTCTTCTCCTCACATGGTTAACAGGAATAAAAGTTGTCTAAACTTAGAACTAAGATTCTTAGATTATATAAACGTACATTTAAAATATTTCGGCTGACTTACTCTTCTTTGCCTTGAAAACAGAAAACAAACATGACTATATTAAAGCCACTGTCTCCAGTATTTTAAAGTATTATTGGTGCATAAGCTTTGAGAGCAAGGTATTCTTTTTATTTCAGTCTTGTATTCATTTCAAATTGTCTATCTGTCTTTAACAGAGGGGGAAAAAAATGCCAGAACGAAACTGACCATCAACCAACATCATCATTATCATCATTATCATGTGTGGATGATTATCTTTGGCGCTGATGTAGAAGATGGTCAGAATTGTTGTAAAAAAATGGATGGAGCTACAATCAAAGTAGCCCTCCAGGAAAACTTCTTAGAGGGTTGAAAACTCTTCAACTCAAACTTAAATCTGATTGAGAATCTGTGGCAAGAAAGACGACATGCTCACACTCCAATGCTACTGAGCTTAGGGTGTTTTGCAAATAGAGGGCATTTAAAAAAAAATCAATTTAAATGTGCTGTTTTATGCAAACCAAAAGGCTTGCGGACGTGGCTGCTTGTAAAAGTAGTTCAACAAAGTACTGATTCAGGGGAGCTGAGTCAAATATATAAAAAGTATGGCATGCCACATTTTTTTATAGATTTTTATTTGTTAAAAATGTAAATGCATGTATCCTTTTGCAGTGACTTAACAATGATGTACTACTATTTATTAATCCATTACATAAATGTATGTAAAATTCCTTTAAGTTTGCTGATGTAAAGTGAAACGACGTCTCTTAGGAAGCTTGATATCACCTCACTGGGTTCCTGATGTTTTGTAGTCGTGCAGAAGTAGCTGTATATTCTTCTCATAAACAAACAGCAGAATATTTACACACTTGCTTGAGCCAAACTGACTGGTGCTGGGACGCCTTCACCGCAGATCAGCGATTAAAGCTTGTGTCAACCCGCTAACTTACCCGCAAGCCTTTGGGTCCTCTGGTGCCGGCTGGCCCACTTGCTCCGGCAGGGCCCTTATGAACAAAAGAAAGAAAAAAAAGGGAATAAAGGGGAAAGGAGATGGGGCAGAAAAAAGAGAAAAAAGGATGGAAAGATAAAACAAAGGTTTACACTGACAGACCAGAGGGCCCCCATGGCTATTGACCCCAGGGAGGGAGCAGCCTGACCTCGGGAACACAGTATAGGGTTTGTTGTTAGATCTGTCACTCACACCAATTAAAGAGCCCTCTCCGGAATCCTGTCCTGCTGCCCCCAAAGCTCCATGTTTATGTTTGTTTTGGTGGCTCAGTGGCCCCCACTTTGAACAGGGGCAGGGCCTGCGCTAAGCCAAGCGGGGGCCACGGTAGAGACACACCTCAGGGACAAGGGGGGCCGGCAGCAGCTTGTAATTGGTTATAGGTGTTTGGTTTATGACTGACAGGCGGATAATGCACATTCAGCAGGAGGCTGTCAAAGTTCATAATGCTCAGGAAACCTCTGCAGCATATTGAGAATACTAGCCCTGCAGAATGAGATCGCCTGCAGTTGCGAAACTTACAGTTCTAGTAAAAAGAGCATTCAGTGATTTTTTTTTTGAGTGCAAAATTTTAAAACAAAAAGGACTCCTCCTTTTTTTTAAATTTTGCACTAAAAAAAATAAAATAAAATAAAAAAAAAATAAAAAAAATGAAAAAATAAAAGTGATGACTTACTGGTCTTCCTGGAGGTCCAGGAGGTCCAGTCTGACCTGGCGTCCCTGGGTGACCCTGTCGTGTTTGCACAAATGCACAAAAGACATACAATCCAACTTTAAATTACAAAAGAAAATGATACAGAGGAGCTTTCACGGTTTATTAATAACACATATTGCTAATTCTGCAGCTCTTGCAGTGACTGGAAAGAAGTTTCTCCAGAGATAATTCTCCAATTTGGAATTAATTACAGACGTGTTCACGTTAATTTAGTGTAAATCAACTAGACTGCGCAGAGTTTTCTTAGAAGGAATGTATCGAGTTTCCTGCTGGAGTAAGACTCTGTGCTTCAAAACAGATTTAATGCGCAAATAGGGAAAATCAGAGAGGCCCGAGGAAAATCAGCTTGAGGAGCTGATTTTATATAAGAAAACATGCCACTTCTGGCTCCTTTTCTCTCTCTCGCTTCTTTTCTTTTTTCTTTATTTTATTGGACTCGATTTACTGGCCGGCCCATTTGTAGAAGACGAACGGAATAATGGGGAATGTTTTGGTCAGACTCCCCAGAACATCTGAGAACAATAAAATCCATTCAGTCTGCCGGCCTCGCAGCGTAGTAGGCACGTCTGACGTCACGAGCACACAGAAATAAAACATCGACGCTTACAGTAAGAGCTTTCTGTTAGCAGCTTCTCCCATTTTTAGCGATGCCTTCTTTTTTTCCAAAGGGTCTGTTTCTGCTTTGGAGATGAGGAAGAGAGCCAACAGAGAGCTTCCTTTAAAGTGAGAATGTGTACGACTGGTAATGTTCTCGGGGGGGAAATCCAGCTGGCTCCGAGCCAACAGCAGTGATAACTAAATCTTCCTCCTCTCCAAACAGCCATATACACTGAGTGGTCCATAAAAGAAAAAAAAAAGTGAAACATTAAAGTAGCCATTTTTCTGTATTTGAAAGTGTATATAGTGTATAGGTTTGTTTTTCTGACCAACTTGGAGCTTTGTCAAAGAAAACATCTCAACTATGCCTCACATGTGTCTAGACTGAATAAACATTTGTAGCTGTTGAAACAAAAGGGAAGTGTGTGCAGTAAAAAAACCTAAGAATAAATCAACTCACAAAGGTGATATTAATTTATGTGCTTTTTTTTTTTTTGGCTGCATGTGGTGGAAAACTAACATGGCGCATCCCCCCGAACCGAACAAGCTGGACTTGGTGATGGCAGCACCAGGCTGCAGGGTTGCTTATTTTCTTCCCAGCAGCAGTTAAATAAGAGTTGATGGGAAAATGGATTGAGCAAACGCACAGAGCAATTCTGGAAAGTAATCTGTCAGAAGTTGCACAAGACATGACATGGGGAGAGGTTCACCTTCAAACATTATGGAACGGTTTAAAAGACATTTGAGTATTCACATCAGACTCGAATTGAATTGAGAATTTGTGAAAAGATTTGAAGATAACTCTTCCCATCCTGATATATTCTACACAAAAGAATGCCCCAAAATGTTGGTTTCTGGATGTACAAGGTTAAGGGGCCAATACTCAAAAAGTCCTGCTGCTGAATTTGCAGCAAAATGTTTTATTATTTATTTATTTTTTTTTTTGCAAAATAGTGGGGCTGAACACAAATGAATGCAAACACAATTATCCTCCACTTTCTGTTTGTCTATCACACAAAATCTCCCCCAGATTAATAATAATAAAAAGCGTTTGTGGTTGTAATGAGAACAGTTTTAAAAATGCTTAAGGAGTGTGGATCTTTTTGCAAGATAATATATGGAAAAATCCAAGGATTTTCAAACGTTTCACGTACAGTCACAGAATTCATAAATAATCTCGAGTGTGTGTAGCTCCAACAGCCATCATAAAGGATCATGTCCTGCAGAACTAGGGACTAATGCCAATACTCCTGCAGGACTATTCATTATTTTTTCATTCTTTTATTTTTTTTGGAAGATCCTTTTGGCATGTAGGATGATTTAAAACTTTCCGTAGTAATAAGATCCCAATAGCAAAATAAATCATTGTATGGGCTCTATTGGAATAACCACCCTTTGTTTGAGCCAGTATTACACCATTTACAACTAGACTTCTTTGGCCATATGGTGAACATGAGATGTAACAGTAAAGGAACGAAATAACTCAAACAGTGGTGGCCTTTGCTTTCCTTGTTGACCTAACTCATTGTCAGCATATACCTTTAGGAAAGTAAGGAAACTTTTTCGCGCTTGGATTATCATAAACTAGCTTAGACCTTCCTTCCAAGTGGGGGGGAAAAAAAAAAGAATTTAGTTTTTTAAACAAGCAATGTGGCAAAACAAAGCCGATAATACATAAAGCTCACTTTAATGGACAGATAATTAAAACAAAGTTTGTGACTGACTGCTGGCCATGTGAATTAGAAGAAATATGGGGGTTAGTTATGATAGCTGCCCAGTAGGTGGCAGTGTACGGAGTTACACTTCAGAATCAGAAGGCCAAGATGAAGAGCTGTGTCCTTTCACAACCCTTGTAATGCAAAGGGTATTATGAAACATTGTGATCTTTAGTGATGAACCACCTTACATCTATACCATATTTAATTTTATGATTGAACATTCTGAGCTATTTAGTGGTATTTGTGAGTTAAATTGATATATTTTTTTTGTTTTTCTTACCGTTGATCCTTTTACTCCGGGTGGTCCGGGAAGGCCCATTTCTCCTCGATCTCCCTAAAATGCACAAGTATGAAATTTAGTTTCAAGTGTAGAAATAAAATAATCCATTTGTTTTCATTTCCTTTTATTTTGGTCTTACCTTCTCTCCTGCCAGCCCTGCCTCTCCCACAGGTCCGATGAATCCCATCAATCCCTGAAATGTTAAAAAAACTCAGCATTGGATGGATGAATGGAAAGAGTTTCCTGGATAAGTGGCTGGGGTGTGTGTGTGTGTGTGTGAGGTGGGGTGGGGGGGGAGGACCATCATTCAACACAGGAAGGAGCAATGTCAGGAATTCTTACTTGTTCTCCCATGGACCCAACTTTTCCTGGGACACCGGCTTCTCCCTGCAGATGCAAATCCACTGTCATTCATTGAGTTATTATGAAACGTGCATCGCTTCTGTAGTTTTGGAAAATGGAAAAGAATGGCAAATGAGTTTGAGTTTATTCACCTTCACTGCCTCCGGGCCAACCTTCCCAGGAAATCCTTTTCTTCCCATTCTACCCTGAAAAACAAAAAAAGAGCCGTAGAATAACTAACAGTGAGGAACAGACATTCACTAAGAAGTGAACGCATCGTTAACATTCATCACAAACTCTCTGTGAATGGAAAGGGTCTGTTTACGGGATGGGCAGTTTAAAGAGAGATCAGTGGAAAATCTCCAGTGTGCACGCTGGTGACATAGTCAGGTAATGCTGACGGGACATTTAGGCAGGCTGCAAAAGTCTTCAGTGACTGAAAACTGTTTCTTTGTTCTTTTTTGTTCTGAACCAGCAATACCTCTAGGTCAGAAATGTCTCAGCCAAACTCCGTGAGACTGAGTGACTCAGTATTTCCAAAGTTTTAGCTCACATAGGTTGGCAGCCGTTTTAAATAGTTAAATCTTACACTTTATTTCACTCAAACAGCCAATAAAAGTCAATTTAGGTTGCAATATGAGGATGAATAGTTGCTCTCCTGGACTTGTGACTTCCTGTTACTTGATTTATATTCATGTCTGCAATTTTATGACCAAACTGATTGAAAAAAAAAAAATAAATAAATAAATAAAGAAAAGGTGCAGTGCCAAGAGGGAATGCAAGGAGCATCATCTAAAAAAAATGTACAGTCGCTGGAAAAAAGGAAGGTAAGGATGAAGGCTCATTCCTGTTAGAGCAGTGAATGTACAGGTCTACTCGCGGCACCTGGCCAGGGATAAATCACAGCTCCCGCAGGAGCCAAACTCTACTTCCCCTCGGACAGAAGACAAGAAACTGAGTCAGATTATGAGACAAGCAGGTGGGCGGAAGGTGGGCAAGCGAGGAGGGAGTCAGACTGATAGAAAGTGCAGAGAAAGAAAGGAAGATTCACAGGTTACATCTGGGATAACAATTAAGTCAGAAAACTAAATTGAAAACATATATAACAGAGTATGTTTTTTCATCAGTTAATAAAATGTCTGAAATAAAAATAAAGTAAAAAACTATATTTGCTATTTCCACTTTCCAGTGTTTTTATATTAGCTATAAATCTGAGTCATGATCTCTGACCATGGTGATGAACGCTATCACCCCCTGGCGGCCAAAGTGAAGGACTACACATGTTGCAATAGAGACTTGCAACGGTCTCAATAAAACGGCAAACACGCAATTTCTTTTATTTGTCCTGAGAAATTGAAAAAAAAAACTAAAATAAACTTTTTTTTATCACGTTACTGCTGTCTATGATTAAAAAAGAGGCACAATAAACTTTTGCATGCACAATTAAATATGAGTACTAACACTGAACTGCATTTAATAAAGACGGCTGAGGCATGACATTTTTACTGACCAATTTATTGATTTCCCAGCAATGTTGCTATAAAGCTACTAACTTTCTTTTTAAAATGACTAAATGCAGGCGTTGATGAACAAACAACACACGAGGACGAAGATATCATTAACAAAACTACAGTAGGAGTCATGTCTGTAATATAGAACAAAACGATTTAATATAATCACTGTGGACAAATTATTTAATGTAGGAATTTGCAGCTAATAAAAAAAAAAAAGAAAACCAGTTTGTTAAACTTATGTGTTAATTTGAAAGGAATAGCCAGATTTGAGGAGATTAAAGAGTTAGCACTTATCATTTCTATCTTAACTTTGTACAATCAAAAAAAAACAAAAAAAAAAAACACAGATTAATTTATTATCTCACCTCAAGTCCTGATGGTCCCGGTGGCCCGATCGGACCCTCGTCTCCCTGGAAACAGAGAACACAGATTTCAACACAGTTTATGTTTTTGGGATATCAAATGTCGCTAGCTGAAGACGGGGCTGGTGCAATGAAATGTTAATGTCTTCCCTTGATGTTGGGTAGCGTCGGTCAGAATTACCTCTAGGCCAGGAATTCCTCGGGGCCCCGGTAAACCTCGGTCTCCTATTTTTCCCTTGATTGGGGGGGAGAAATGCAGTTGTCATCAATGCTGGGGTGTAAATTAGGGTTTTAACACACAAGTTTTCAGCCAAGGTACAGTAATTCTTAAAAAGTTGATTTCTACTGAGTTTAACAATAGTGGAAATCCCTGCTGTGCCTCAACAAGAACGGAGGGCAAACTGCCATGTTCTGATTGTGCTTTAAGTCATGCTTGTTGAAAGCTGAGCATGTCAAGTGGACGGTTTAACTCACCTTTGGTCCTTCGACGCCGTTCTCTCCCGGTGGTCCCATGTCACCAGGGAAACCCTGTCACCAGCAATAAGAGAACGGCCATCTTTTTTGTTTCAGAGTAACGCTAAACATCCCCAACAGAGCAGATCAAGGTGCAGACACTAACCTCGGGGCCTGGTGGGCCAGGTGCTCCATCGGGACCTTTCTCTCCTAGTTTCCCCTATGAAAACAGTAGCAGAATGAATGTAATGAAATATTTTTGTGCCAGCATTGTGCTCATGTGCAAATGTGAAGTGCTAAAACTTTATTTTATGCTTTTTCTTTTATCCATATGCATACTGCATGACAGAGATACCAGGTGTGCTCAGTTGTCTACCAGATGACAAGGTTTATATTTGAAATGATTTCCCCAGGCCTTAAAAAGAGCAACAGGTCCACAGCATCACTGATCCTCTACCATACTTAACAGGAAGCATGAGGTGAGGTGAGTTTTTACACCAAACTCAGCTGGAGCCCCATTTGATCTAACACACTTCTAGATAAAGTCTCAAGAAAACATGTTTTTTTCTTTCCTGACAAGCCTCCCAAATACACAAGCACAAAAATATTCTCACCCCTGGCAGAAATAAACTTCAAATTATTCAAGTTGGAAGTTTGTGTCTTGAGACAGACATGGAGGACAATTTACTTCAAATATCAGTTTTTAGTCACATTTGATTAAAAATGCAGGTAAATGACCAGCCTTTTTCATGTTTCCACTGGCATAGTGATAGTTTATCCATCTAACTTAATCTTTAGCTCCCTCCACAGATTTTCTATGACACTCGAGTCTGACTGGGGCTTTTAAAATGCTCAGGAAACTCGCGAATAACAAATTTAAAGTTCCTAAGCATTATCATCAACTTAAAAGAAGTGAAGAAAAAATTTAAAAGTGCTACAGTTACATTTAATTTGAAGGAATTGTTGGATCAGGTCAGATGAAAATGAAAGGCTTTTTTTCCATTATCAGGTGTGTCCAATAAAAAAGAACAAAAAAAAAAAAAACCTGATTACTTTTTATGTTTAATAGTAAATGTGCAGCACTTAAAAAGAAAAAAAAAAGAAATCACATTAAGAGATTAAGTCATGTTAGCTGATCTGACTTTAAGCCTTTAGTATAGACCTCAAGATAAAAAGTGTTATGCAAACATTTTAACATATTAAAGTAATCTTTGTGAGTGCAGTCCGATCAGATCTAACCTGTGGTCCTGGTTTCCCACGAATTCCCGGTAAACCTGGAGCTCCTTGGATACCCTAACCGGGGTTAAACAATACACATTAAACAAATAGGATCCAATAAAACTCCTAAACAAAACACTTGATTCCTCTTTAAGGAAACAGACATTAGACATGCATGGTTCTCCTCCCTACACTGTATCTCTTGAGGCCACGTCGGTCTCTGTTGGACTAGGTTTTACTTACACACACAGAGAGACAAATGTGAAAGACTGACATAAGAGTTTCCATAAGGTGGACAGCAGACATCTGGCTAAGTCATTTTGTGGAGGCAGCAGCGCAACAACGGTTGTGTAACAAGGGATATGCATGATTGAAGGCGAGTGTGCACACAGAGGCATAATGAGGTCTAGTCAGTGGGGGGGATTTGTGAGAGGATTTCCACTATAAAATGTGTTGCAGAAGTTGCCTACCTTATCTCCTTTGAACCCAGTCTCCCCCTGCTGTCCAGGAATCCCAACGTCCCCCTGATATGCAGAGAACGATGCAGACGCACAGAGGATGACGAATGAATTGTGGACAACCAATCCATGCAGGATTGTGGACAAAATATAAAAAAAGAGAGAAAAGTAGAAGAAAAACATTAGGGAAGGGGGCGTAACAGTGTACCTTATAAATACTCTACTTTTTTTCAACATAAAAAACAAATTAGTGCCCCATAAATTGCAACTGTCAATGCACAATGACTGCAGCTCAATGGATAAGCCAAGGTTTTCATGTGGTGTCAATCTGTCTGATAACAGTCGCTTCGTTCCACTCCGCCATGTGTTTCAGAGAGTAAGTCAGGTTTCACCAAATTGAGAACTGCGGCAATTTACTAATTTTAGCTCCACTCTGAACGGAGACGACCAAAATGAAACGTTACTATTACTGGTGGAAGAGATGTTTTGAAATCTGTTTGGGTTTCCTCATCTTCTGATTAAACTGTAGATGTTTTTCTGAATCTCAGTCAAACGAACCTGGAACGCTAGCAAATCCTTTATGCGGTTCAACTGAACTCATTTACACTCAACATTTGTAAAATTATAAGAAATCTAATCTCAAAAAATCTACAAACTGGATATTAAGAGAGTCCTTTTTCTGATGTAAACATATCAGATGAGTCACTTCATGACATTTTCCATCTCTAATGTGACGCATATCCTTTTGTCATTCAACTGAAAAACATACAAATCTGTAGACGGGGGGAAAACACAAAACAACTGTGACAAATGTTCTCTATAACTGCTAAAAGGACAGACAAACAATGGTCATGGAGGCTGCCAAGAGGCCCCCAGTAATACTAAATGAACTGCAGGATTCTCTGATTAGTACTGCCAAAATCAACAGTGAGCATCAGCAAATAAGCAAAATATACAATATGAGACACGGAGGTGGCAGCATCATGCTGTGGAATTAGAGTCCTTTTGACTGAGCTAGACTTTCTGACAAGGTGGATTCACTCGTAAGCAGCTATAATAGGCTGCTTAAATTTCTTTGTTTTCCCTCAAACAGACATGCTTGTTGTTCGTCCGGTTGAACAGGATAAATTCATACTATGTCACATCACGTGTTTAGAAAGTACTTCAGGCTCTTTGATTTTTCTGTTACAATAATGTGGCATTTTAACAAAGTGTGCAACTTTTGAGCCACTCTAGGGCCAAATTCAGTTCAAACCAATCCAGTTCATTCTAATATAACTCCATCATACAGTTTCATTCAAATTCAAATACATGAAGCAAAATGGCTCCTAATTTCACTGCAGTACAATAGAGCTTTATTTGTGTTTTTTTATGTTGTAATAGTGTTATCTTTAAAAAGTGCACAAGCTTAAATTTTTTAAAGTGCTTCAGAATGTGAAATGTTTCAAAGACCGATCCTTTAAATGGTTGGTCACATTCAGTGTTCAGACGAAAGGTGGAAAATGTAAGATTT
Organism: Poecilia latipinna; assembly: GCF_001443285.1. NCBI lineage: Eukaryota > Metazoa > Chordata > Actinopteri > Cyprinodontiformes > Poeciliidae > Poecilia > Poecilia latipinna. The sequence continues at coordinate 158,755 of NW_015113258.1, read as the reverse complement.
CTCGCAAATGCAGATCAGAAAAATAACATGGCAGCCAGGTTTGAAGAAAACCTTCCAAGAGTCTTGTTGTAACAATGTAAATAAAAAAAAAAAATAATAATAATAATAAAAAAGTCTGTTTTAGTAGTGAATTTCTAATTAAAGTGTGCTTAATATCTAAAGGCTGGGTACATTTGCATACAAAGAGCACATGATAATCACATGCTGCATATAACACAGGCCAATAACAGGAATATTGAGATCACCTTATCACCTTTCAGTCCTGGTTCTCCAGAATTTCCGGGTACCCCCTGGAGAAAAGACCCACATGCAGGTTAGAGTTACAACATACAGTTCGCTTAGAGGACAACAGACCAGGAGTGGGTAGTCCGGGTCCTGGAGATGTGTCCCTGCTTGAACACACCTGAATCATGGAGTGGTCGTTAGCGTACGCTTGCAGAATTGGTGTCAGGTTGAGGAAACAAGTCAGCTATTTTATTCAGGTGTGTTGGAGCAGGGCCACACATGATACATGCATGACGTCTGCTTTCAAGGACCAGCAATGACCTGTCCTTGCGACTCCAACCATTCTTTTGTTTTATAGCACATTAACAAGCAACCATTGACAAGCAACGCAAGAATGGACTTTCCGTCTGTGCGTTTCAGAGATTACCTTGAGTCCAGCCGGTCCGGGAGGGCCCATTTCTCCCACCGGTCCCATATCGCCCTAAAGCCAGGAAAAAGAGAGGGAAAAGACAATAACTGTTTAGTGATAACACATGCATAAAGCAGAGATATGTTCAAAAAACATTCCTTTAGCACTTACACAATGTGAACAGTATCTAATTTTGTTTATCAACTGCAAGAACAAAAATCATTGCTTCCAGATCGTCCATACACATATCACGCTGCAGAGAAGAATGCATGATAATATGCGAACGTTCACAGGCCAAGATTATGATTAATCTCCAGCCTGAAATAAAGGAGTTTTGGCTGCGTGTGTCTAATGTTTGCCTCTTTGAATGGGGCTGTATCTCCACATGTGACAAAGTAGATTATTTAAGAATATGGCACCGAAGAAGTCCCCTAAAACAAATCAGATCCTTTGGCATCGAGACCTCAGATGGAGAAAAGCTTCTTCCTGGTTATTTGGGAACATCTAATGCAGAGGAATGATGTTATGAAGCAGTGCTTTGAAAATGCTTTTTTTTTATTTGAGCTTTTTCACATTTGTCACAAAACAACCACTAGCTCAAATGCGTTTAATTATTTCACTGATGTTAAGTCACGGACCAACACAAAGTAGCATATAATGTAATATATTGTGAAGCAGAGTAGAAGGACACATGGTTTCCAATTGTTTTTTTTGTTGTTGTTTTTTTCAAAAATAAAAATATAAAAACTGCAGCATTTGTGATCAGTTTATATTTTGCAGATGCATTAACTCAGTCCAGTTACAGCTGCAAGTCATTTGACTTTGACTAGACCAAGAACATTCTTTGATTTGATCCCTTACACCGTAGGGGAACTCTTGCCTGCTTCTCTGATTACAGCAATTATTGCCCAGTTTGCCAGTTTAGGAGGACGGCCTTGTCCTCATAGTTTTGGAAGACGCCACACTCCATTTTTGGACGAGTTAAACAATGCCCCACTTCATGTCCAGCGCACTGGGCATCTTGAGCTGGTGCATTTCTTGTTCTTCAGAATATTATTTAGTTCATGATGTTTTCTGACAAACCTCTGATGTCTTAAATTAAATTTCACAAAAATGAAGCTTCTCCATCTATTGGACTGTGGATTTATGTCACTGGATGAGCAAAGGCAACCCACAACCAACAGATATACCGAGAGATTTTGGAGAAACCATTCACTATTATTGGAGAGTCGACTGTTCCTCCTGCACATTCCGTCCATATTCCCATATCCCATTTGTTTTAATGGGTTTTTATCTAGTAAGGGTGGCTGAATACCAACGCATAGCATCTTTTTCATATTTTTGTTCTGAAAGCATTTGGAAACCGTGCATCATGTTCCACTTCACACTACTTTTTATTGATCTATCAATAAGCCATTGAAGTTTGTGCCTGAAAAATGAAAATATATGGAAATTAAGGTGTAGAAATATTTTTTTTTTCAAAGAGCTGTGAATTATAAGCTACAAAGCTCCTAGGTTTAAATTTAGGCCAGAACAATCTGTGCAGCCAAGAAGCAAAAAAAAAAAAGAAAGAAAAAGTTACTTTAAGGACATGGCCTAGAAATTACATTTCTGACACTTGTAATGAGAGACAAGGAGAGAAAACTTCTGTCTTTTGTGTTTGGAGTTGCGTAAACAAGAACAGCTGTCTAGACATTTTCTGCTTTCCTCAGTGGCCAGCCGTCATTTAAAGCTTTCAGCAATGACTCCCCAGAGGAGGGTATTTGTATACTTAAATCATTTAAGTGTGGCTCATTGCTGCTGGTACGGCATGCAGTGGAGTCAGATGGGTGTAGAGGACATGAATGTGGAGTGGGAGCTATAATCAACCAGTCCCCCGATTACAGGCCTTCTACAACCGCTAGTGGCCTAGAATAGACCAGGAGGAGCAGCAGTGACAGCTGAGGATGGGACACAACAAGAGAAACCAGTGAGACATTATAATCAGGTCCAATTATGTGGCTGTCGGGCCGGAGAGGCATCCAGGGTAAGGTGATGGGTGGGCGGCCGGCAGCTACTGGACGAAAATAGTTAATTTGAGGAGGATTCCTAAAAAGAAGATGATGCGCTTTGAGAATTTTGTTCGTTCCAACAAACTTTTGAGAACTGTCAACCGTGCACTCGTCGTTTACAATCGATCCTGGCTCTGTATTTCTAATATGTTCACGGCGACCTTCAGATTGTGGGCGGTTTATCACAAAAGTACCTGGCGGAGTAAAATGACGACGGGATGAAATTGGGGGTGAACTACTCACAATTAGTCCAGGGACTCCGTTCGGACCCGGGGCTCCTAGGCCACCCTAATCAGAGAGGAAAGATGGAAGGAGCAGGAGAGGCACAAGTGTTATTAGCATTAAAAAAAAAACAAAAACAAACAAAAAAAACCCCACGAATTCAGTATTCACTGAAGCTTATGAAAGGCCGACGTGTGCATGATTTGGTGTATACGTATGTGTTAAAGGTAAAGGTGGTGCGGCATGTGAGCCCCATCATCTCATTCCTGATTTTTAAAATATTTAGGTTTGCTACAGCTCAAAAGTTAAGAAGGAGCACAAAATATGTATCTCAATGTTAATGGTAGCTTAATCCTTTCTTTAAATCATCAAATATGAACAAAACTAATTTTCTTTTAGTCAAAAAAGTCAACATCTACCAGATAACAAGTTCAGTAGTCAGTCCAGACTCTTCCTTCATCAGTGAAGAGTTCATTTGCAATGAAAGACCAAAAAAAAAAAAAAAAAAAATGTGTGCAGAAATATTTAACGATATTTTGACCTCTTACTGATTTTCTTTACAGTGGAATGTCACCATTTTTGTAGTTTTGGTAGATTTTAAGCAAGATAAATAAATATGTTAACATGTCTCAGTCATAATTTTGCATTTTGTGGTTCCCAGTTTGACTCCGTGCATCTGCTGCACATCTGTGCTGTTGATTGATAAACATTGCATTTTAAATGCTGTTTTTAGAAATAATTGAACAGATTTGTGTGTACACATTATGTGCATACAAGATGTGTTTATTTTGGCTGTGTGCTGTGCGAATTTTTGGATTTCATGTGTAGCATCTGTTTTTACTAGTTGCTAAATAAATTTCCATTTTATGTCGACTGAATTTTCAATTTTTCCAGCTGCAGATAAAATAATATAAACCACTGATTATCAGAGCTATCACTTTCTAACATATTTATTTACTGTTGTTATTTAAAAAGCAATCAAAAATCTAGAATCTGATCTTAAAATATATTTTAGAGTTAAATTATTGGCTTTTAAGTTCTTGTGATGCAGAATATTTTACATTTTGATGTCGTTCTGCTTCAGGTTTACCAGAATTGCTTCCAAGTGGCTGAATGCGTTATTTCGTAACTACAGGGGAAAGCGTAGGAGCCTTTACTCGGCCAGGTGTCTGGCAGTGGGCAACAATAAACGGTGGAGGGGCAGACCTGTCTTACTCTGTAAGCTCCTTGTATTAAATGGCCTTTGCAACAAAGGGATGAAATGATGAAAAAAACGTTTTGAAAGCATACAATTACATATGCCCAAGTATAACTTTGTGATAGTAACTGGCCCCTTTCTAGTTGGATGACAATACTTATTCTCAGAAAAATACAGAGTAAGAATCTAATAAGACGAGGTATTAGAGTAAATCCCTTATCTGGAAGCCCAAACCTTTGGGGGAGTGAAGCTGGTGTTTTTCTCTAAACATAAATGCACCTTATGTTCATTATTCAATTATAGGTGGGTCAAACTGCAAGTTGCTGGCAGTCTTGTATTTTTCCATTCAGGCAGAAGAAGTGGCACATTTGTAAAAAATTACAGTGAATATACAGAAAATACTATTTGCATGTGATCTCGAAAGGCTGCATTGCTGAATTACATGCAATTACTCATACTGACATCTTATTACATCATTTGGTGTTTTCAGGATATGAGGTTGTAAATAGGTCTACATGTGTGGTGGTGGACGGTTCACAGTAGTGAACGGAAACTGCTCACCACTTAACAGTGTGGGCTTTTTGAAATTGAAAGCCAACTTAAATTGTTTTCAACAGACCCAAAGCATGGGATGAAACTGAAAACACTAGTAAATCTTGTCCTGGGTAATTTCAAACAAGACAGAGAAGACAAATGGGTAGAAAGCCACATCGTATAGGCAGCAGCTAAAACGCCGGGGGGAACACTAGTCTGTGTGCGCGGCTCGGAGCTAAGCTCTCACTCTCAGCTCGTGTGTGTAAAAATGTGGACCGGAAATGGTTTTACGTGTGTGGTGGGTTAATGTGGAACATACTGGCTCTCCATCTGGTCCAGGTGGCCCTCTCTCTCCAAAGTCCCCTGGAAACCCCTGAGAACAAAGAGAACAACTTCAATTCTATGGAACCATTAGGTATGTAAGAAATGAATTTGCTACCACTTGGTGGCGACAAAAACAAGCAATTAGGGTTGCTTAGATTGATAACGTGACGTTTAAAAAAAAAAAAAAAAACTTGGACGTGAATTACACATCCAGCATTTTACAGATTGTTGTCAGCTTTTACAATAGTGCTTGATATTAGGTTAGGTTTTTTTTTTTTTTTTTTTGCTTAGTATTCGTAACTCAGTAACTTTTGTAAAACATATCAAGAAGTTAAAGGACTAGGTATTAGCTAAGTATGAAGGCATGGACAAATCTTTGGGCATGCCTGCTAAAGATGTGTAAAAAAAGAAAAAGAAAACAAAGAAAAATAAGATAAATTCTATTGGTACATTTATTCAGTGACGAAAAAAATATTTGTATATTCATATGTATCTTGCTATGACTCACAGTAAGCAGGACAGTAGAGGAGGTGAAAAAAATCAGCACTGTAACAAAGAGTGGCGTCTCTGGGTCACCAAGTCTCCATAGCAACCATTAGACGATATCTCTATGCCAACCGGTTGTTCGGAAGGGATTGCATCCCTTTCATTTTCTGTCCTAACACGCAAAAACGTAAACATGTGGAGTTTGCTAAATGCAACTGTGATTTTCATTGGAACCGTGCGGTTTGGTCAGAAGAGACTGACTGTACAGCACAAGTAACCTTTGACGTTCGTTTTACACAAAGGCTTGCTGCAAGTGAACGCAAAGCAAATCATTTCGATCCCCATCGCCAAGGCAGAACATTTCCAAATACCGCTTTAATAACAAAATCTTACAATTTAAATTTAGACAAACATTTACCTGTTTAATCTTTTTGCTGAACAAATAAAGCTCTGTTGCTGCAAAAGTAATTGTAATAATGTTACCAGGTCAACTGCTTAAAATGAGCCTGTTATGGTCCTATTAAAAGCATTAAATCTATTAACTTTAGGGTGTAGGTAGCTTGTTGTTGGTAACTTTAAACTTTAGATGGGGAGAAAGTGAGCCAAGCAATTATTCTGTCCATTTAGCAGTAATCGGGAGGCTAATCTAAGCTTTACAAAACATTGGTGCTGGAGCAGAGAGCAACCACATCTGCAAAAAGCCCTACCGCTAACAGCTTTGGTACCGAGACGATTCAGCGCTCATAATGACTACTTTTCACTACGCTGGCCTCGATGCATTGTTTTAACATGATAATTACTGTGACCTCCAGATAATGTCAGTTATTTCTGTCGGAGCGGAGATTGCTCAGATAAACTGCATGTATGTTTTATTTTAATCGTTGAGTCATCTTAGAAACACAATCTCCCGACTAAATGTAGCTCTTTGTGTTTGACATTTCAATTCGAAGCAAAATGAGTCAGGGAGAGGTTTTGTTTTTCATTTAATTTAATAGAGGAGGGAAAAAAAAAGGATAATTGAGACTCTTCATGAACCAACAAAAAAACATGGAAAATATAGTGTGAGTGACTGGGAAGCTTAAAGAAGAAATGCAAGTGTGATGGAAATCAATTAAGTGTTGGTGATTTTTGTGTGACAAAGCAGACAGATGTGATGCAAATCTGCTTTTTTTTTTTTTTTTTTTTAAATATATTTGAATTCTTTTGCTAATCAGAACAGTCCATGCCCGATCTTTTCACCCAGGAAAAAAAGCCACTTCCATATGTGCCATTAAATCAGATAGTTTGTTTCTGATTATTTTCAAAGCGCCTGCCGTCAGACTGGTCATGCCACATTTTATCCGACTTTTACGTCATCAATACGCGACATGCGGCATGCATCCAGATGTGAATATTTGCTGAAAACTGTATCTATAAAATTATGAAAGCAGTGCATCACATTCCAGTCCCACCACTCCTGACTCTGAATACACATCCAAACAGACTCCTCTGCAGAAGTTGCAGAAAATGCCACAGAAAAGTCTGCTGCTGTTAGTTGCGCTTCATTTTTATAAGCTCCTTTTGTCTCGTTGTGATCTTGTGACAATACTGTCAGCTCCCATTGCTCAATAGACTTTAAAACATATATGGCTGGACTCATTGTTACTTCTGGAAACATTACGCTGTTGTGTGACATCTAAGTTCTTCTTCTGCACATGTGAGTTGTAAATCATTCGTACAGATGTTTGATCGTGGTCGCATTTAATTAATAAGTAATAATTGGATTTTGGCAAAAAAAAAAAAATCAAGAGCTGTGTGAACAGAGCTTTAGTGACCCAAAAGCTGAGGAGCTTAGGTTCTTTTACTGGGGACATAAAAAGAGCTATTGGCATGTTGCAAAAATAATTCAAAACAAATTGTATACATCTCAGGATAGCTCAGTACTAAGTTCTGTAAAACGTTTGAAAACTGTTACTATCTTAGTCAAATTTGCTTAAATTCCTCTTATTTTGAAATAGCTAGTTATAGAAAGTTAAGGATGATCCATTAAATAGTTTAAACTTAAATGTTTACTGTCATCTGAAGTGTTTCACATGATCTGTTCTCACTCTCACTTTCTACCTCCATTCACCATGTAAACAGTTCCCGGCTTCCTTATAAATAACATGACAATAGTTTGAAAGGCCATGAGGTTCACTTAAACCACAGAGGTCTTTTTAGGGATTAGTTATTTTCAGACCCCAGAGGTCAATTTTGTCCTTGACTCTAAGCTGCTCATTAATTACAGCCTCCATCAGAGACTTGAGGCCCCGTTTGCACGGAGCACCGCTTGTTAGAAACCCTAGCATGTTTGTTGCAATCCAGCTGCATGTTTACATGTCTCCAAGTTGATCGGATTCTCAGATGGCAAGACGTTTTGAAACCAGGTTGGGGTAATAGTTTTCGGGAAGTACTCTGGATTTGTCTGAAATTCAAATTCAAAAGAGTTATTTACGGCAGGTCAGATATGAACTGCTTAAAACATCTGAAGATAGTCTTACTTTAAAAATCCTGGAATAATTACTTTAAGGAAACCTTCTCCCTCATGTAACATAAAAAAACCCCCTTTTATTCAGTAACAACTTCAAACAGATTCATGCACAATTAAAAAAAAAAACGACACTGAGTTTGACAACAGGGAAAGAGAACTGCCAAAAAACCAAATACAGATATATTATTTAAAAAAAAAGAAGCATCAAATTGAGAAGGAGAACTGCTGGGAAAGTTGTTGCACGCTCTCGATCGTTTTCGATGTATCTGGGTCTGTGGGAAATGACAGAACGTGTGTCTGCGTGCGCGTGCTTCCTTGAGAGAGAACAAGCACTGCAGTTATGGTCATTAAAATGTCTGGCTCAGGTTTGAACAGTTCTCCTGTTTTTCCTCCTGGAAGATGAGGGCGATCTCTTAAGGATCATCCGGCCAAACGGCCTCACACTCCGTTTTTTCCTACACGAGCAATTAGGTGCGGATTCCAAAACCACTGAAATTACATAATTCCTCCTGACACCTTCTTCTCACCTCCTCCGTAAACACAAACAAACCTATAGCCATCGTGTTGAACACAGTGATGCCTCAAACGCACAGCTACTGCTGTCATACATCATCTGCAATGTGCTGCAGGAGGGGAGCGATAAAAATGTGACGGCAACTCTTCTACGCAAATGTTTTTAGCTTTATATGATCTGTGAAACAACCAGAAGAAATGGTTTTTATGGCAGAAACGTGTCAGTCTGCCAGCCTTATAGAAAACGTGTATGCAGAAAAGGCATCTCCAACACTTTAGTAAAACGCAAACAAAGCCACAAAAATGTTATAAAGCGTCCATACTGTCGTCCTATGTAGCAATGTTTTCATAGTTTAATTGTCGCTTCTAAAAGCTTCACATTAGGAACCTCCCGCCCGTCTCGTTAGAGTGTTCAGAAGTTTTGGCAACACAAATATCATATTTACTGAAAAGTCAATAAGCAACAGCTGCAAAATGATCTCAGCGGTGTGTTTTGGGGTTACACAGTTCAATGCATTCTTTCAGACTGACTTTAAACACTACTTAACACACACACACACAAAAAACCCCTGCAACCAGCAAACTCCTCACTGTGCATAGTGGCAAGATAAACATAATCCACTTCCAGCAAGAGCTGCTTTAAAATTTTAAAACGTTGCATGCAGAGCATGAAGAGCATGTTTTTTTTTTGTCTTTCCTATTTTATTTGAAGAGAAAGTACAAGAAATATGCCTCTGCGAAAGGGTATTTAACACGTTGAAAAGTATTACCTGTGAAAGAAATACAGTTATAATTACGGCATTAGTTACATTAGTGAAGCGTCCATACATTTGTGAAAATGTATTATTTCTTTGTTGGGGAGTTTTTTTTTTTTCTGAAGTTGTTCAGTTTACTTAAAGGCTGAATTTTTCAAAGCTAATTATGACATCATACCGCTGCCTTAAAAGATGAATTTATTTCAAGGCAGATTGTGGAAGGTGTGGGTCATTTTTACAATACAAAGCAATAGTTTTTATTCTCGCATTACCCAAGACTCCTTATCTCTAGAGGAAATGTACAATGAATTTGCCCGAGTATCAGTGAGTACCAAGTGGAGAGAAGGGCCATTCTTTTGTGATGAAAGATAACTTCATTGACATATTTGTGGCCTTTGTGCTCAGCACTCTTTTCTCACACTGTGAATACATGTTTTATGTCTAAGCAGCCTTAAACAATGTGTGCTTTCGCTAGTCTTTAAAATTGGCTAATAATAAATTTGCTAGATATATACCTATAGATAATAAAGTTGCTAGATTTGTCAAAAGTTGCTTTGTTTGAAATGTCACTAAAGTGGGTCTGAAAATGTACTAAATATAAAAACAAATTGGGAACAGTGGCAAGCACTTCGAATTTTGACTTCAGTGGATTTTCTGTTGATTTTGTCTTTCTTTTTGGAACTTAAAAATTCAAACTTTTGCCAAACTTCTAGTGCCAATGTATAAGAACAGCATTTATTATCTCAAAAGTAAAAAAAAAACAAAAAAACCCCCTAAAACAACAAAAACCTCTTGTGTTACTGTCAACGTGTCGTTCAGTGCGGAGATACTTAAAACAACCTTTCTTGAAATGGTACTGGTTATGAAAAGTTGAGAACCTCTGCATTAGTGTAACACATCTTTGTATGATTTCCACATGAGTGTGATATTTGAGTTTTACTTTATGCAAACTGCAAACTTTGGTTCACGTGATGGATCATGATTTATGGTTTATATGTCTGTGAGGTGTGGAAGTGGTTTTAATAAACACGTCCAGTAAAAAAAATATATATATATATATATACACATAAAAGCTTATCATAACACACATGATCACATTTAAGAATGATTATCTGTAAAGTATGTTGAGACAAAACTTTACCGGCCTACCCATCTTGCCCCTCTTCCCTGGTTCACCCGGAATTCCCTGAAAATCCAAACGTCGGGAGGGCAGAAAGAGAAAAAAAAAAAGAGTTCAAGAAGGACAGAAAAGAAAGACACAGAAGATGAAGTCAGTGAAAAATACGCAAAAGACATATCACAACTAAAAACGCTCACGGGCGGCACTGATTTGAGCTCCAAACACACCATTAAAAAGCTGCGGCATTAAGTGTCTCCCGCTTCATCCGTCGCCAGATGTGAGGAGCAGCTGACTGCAGCCCGTTAAGCATGCTTCCTTATGCAGGGTTTTCTACACTTCTATTGAGAACAACCACAAGTTTCTCTGGGGTAGACAGGCACTGTAGGGTTTATGACCCATTTTGTTGTCTGGTGATGAAGGGGTCCTGATTACAGCCTCCCCTGCTGTGACGCAACCCCCCAACCCACCCAGATCATGCTATAACTTGGTTAATCGCTTTGTCTTTTCGAGGCTGTACACAAGCAGTGGGCGTGGAGTTCAGGCAGTTCAAAGGTTTCAAGCGTGGGGGTGGGGGGGGGTTATCATATGAGTCATCAGCACTCCCACACACCAACATCCTAGACAGCTGGAAATTACATCTCCTGTTATAACAACTTCAAAACAGCTGAATGGAATTGGCAGGAGAGCCATCGTTTTTTTTTTTTTTTTTTT